>NW_007136170.1:0-12343 GCF_000164805.1 Carlito syrichta | reverse complement strand
GGTTCTATATCCACACCTGTGCACAGAAGCTTATCGGCTTATGATCAATATTTGGCTTTCAACATTGTGTCATCCCTCACTGCCTGGCTGCATTTCTGCCATCTGCTCTCCTCAGCCTATGGGAGAACCAAATGTCTCTATCACCCAACCTGGACACAGAGATATTGGAGGCCCTTGTTGCTCTCTTCAGAAGGGGGTGATACTACAGCATGGCAAGAGCCTTCTCAGGCTTTAAGGTCAGCACATTCAGGGGTTACCTTAGCTGCAGAGAACCACCTGCCTCAAGGTGACATCCACCATAGATGACACACAATGATTAATGGAGGCAGGAACACATAGGTCTGGTAATTGATTTAATTTTGGACAAATAGGAGAGGCCATACCAGCTCTACCGCCCCATCTGTGTAGAGGAAGGAAATCCATCTTCCTTGAAGATGGGAGGTGGCACTGCAGATAGACTTTCCCTTTTACAAGTAGGGCTTCCTCTCCATCCTCCACAGATAAGGATCCTGGCATCACTTCTGATAAACACCTGCACACTCAACTCCACCTATACTCAGCTGTCTAGAAATCAAATAACAGAAAACCATGATAAGTTCTAGGGAAAATAGAGCATCTTTATCAGGAAGGAACCAATTTCTGCTGAGCTTAAAAATAAGATAAAGACAGATGCCATTTCATGAGGTTTTTTTTTCCAATTAGCAGTTTACCATTGTCAGAAAGAATGATGCTCATGAATTAATGAGATAAAAACCATCCTGGAGTGGAATGAAGGTGCTGTGTCTGAGAAGAAATGCTGATGAATGGACTCTACCCTCAGATTCAAAAGGAGAGGAGAGGTCAGCACCTGGAAATAAAAGGAATCCAAAGTGGTTTTTGTTTTTGTGTTTTTTATTATTATTCAGATTTCTTGTTGGGAAATTTCTTGTTATATGTTTAAATGCTAAAGGAATGTATCAGATGGTGTGGGAATAATGTAAATTAAAGTGTACATTTTATAAAACAGTATAAATTCATTATACATGTCAGGAGACAATAGGGCCCAGACACAGCTTTGGGATTAAATAGCCTTGCTGAGATTAAAGGTGATTCTCCCCCTGTCATGAGAGAGATGCATAAACAATGAATGTCAGTGCAGTGATACTTCAAAATTTAATGGTTGAAAGTATCTATTTCCAAAGCTATTTATTTGCAAAAGTAGTTCATAAACCATTGAATAGATGTGAGCTAAGAGATGAGGCTGTGGAAATTTAAGAGTCATGGCAGTTACTGCACATGGGAGAAGGACATACATGATCTAGTAGGGTTGCCAGATATTTTTGAGAAATGACAAAATGACAGCAGATATAATGGAATTCCTATGTTACCTGGTGGAGCTGTTCCCTCCTGGGAACCAGTGATTTTAAGTCATAGCTGCCTGTCAGTGCAGATATAAGAACTCTACTCAAATGTATCATTCAATTATGAAAGAGATGGTAAAACAGTTATTTAGTATATTGTGCTATGTGGTAAAATGTATTTTCTCATTAATCAAAAAATAATGTATAAAATTGTCTTTCCATTTTCTTTGGTTAATAATACTGTGTGACCAGTGTTCTGATGCTTCCCTCTTCCATTCAGAAACATATTTTTTCACATTATTTTATCCATTGCAAATTTTCATATTTATTAATTTTCCATTTTACTTTCAAATTCAATTCTCCTCCAAAAAATTTTCTTTTTATATCTATAGAGCCCCAGTGTGTTTGGTTCCCTGCTGAATACCTGAGACCTCCAATGTTTCTTGGAACATAAAATACACTCACAAGTGTTTTATAAATGCAAGAAAGAATAAATAAATCTTTCTAATTACCTTCAAAATGGTCTTACCTCTTTGATCTCTAATTTTGTTCCAGGGTTATAGTTTTGTGGTTGTCTTCAAAGCCCAATCAAATTGATCTGGATGTTTCCCCAGATCTAAGCTGTGACTAAGTTCAGTTTAATTGCAGAAAGGGTGCTTTTCTGAAAAGTACCACTGGCTAGGTTTATTAACTATTTCCCTATGTAAAGAGAAGTTAAATAGAGGATTCATTTGCCCAAAGAAGAAGAAACTGAGAAGTTCAGAAAGCTGGGAGAAGAGAAACTTGGTGTTTACCTGTGGAATCTGCCACAGAACCTTGCTGACTTCACTGTCTCTTCAGCTTTTAGTTTCTAGTGAGTTCTCCAAACAGTGGGATGTAAACTGGACTCATCCCCTCATAATGATGCAAGTCTTGTCTACCTTTAGATATTTGTCATATCAAAGCATTTTATCGTGAAATTTGTATCAGCAGTCACATCACCATTCTCGTTTTTTATGTTAACTATTTCTGTGACTTTTCAATTTTTGTTTTGAATATATCTTGTTATCTTAACAGCCTCCTCCAAATTCTAGATCTGTGCTACTAAATACAGTAAGTACTAGTTACATGTGGCTATAAAATTGAAATTAATCATAAATAACTCAACTTCAGATCCTCAGCAGCACTAGTCAAATTACTGCCAAATTACAGGTGTTCTGTAACCACATATGCATGAAAGCTCCTGAATTGGACAGGGCAGACGCAGAGTATTTCCTTCATCACAGAAAGTTCAATCAGGCATGTTGATTGCAACTCATGTTTTAATACTGTTTGTTTTTATTTACATATCTGCTGAAGAATGTGGTCTTGGTGTCCAGTAACATAAGCCCCTAACACTGGACCCCTTATACTGCACTAAGAAATGCTTAAGAAGCCCAAGGAAGGGCTAGGAAATCACAGACTACTTCTTAATGGATGTATTAAGGGATGGATGCTCTGAAAGTATTAAGGTGAAAACACCCAGATGTAGTCATAGAAGAGATAGGTACATGGATTCAGCTGTTAGGGTCTGTATGAACAGATGTAGAAATAGTCTAAGTGATAAGAAACACGTTGGTCTTGAAAAGTGTTTGTTGAAATCTGTGTGTGTTAAACTTGATAATAAAAACAGAATGATATTTGGGAAATAGGGTCAAAACACTGGAGTATTCTGAGTGCTAGAAAACCTGTATATGGGAAGTAATTTTGTGAGAAAGGAAGAAGAGGTTATAATTCCTTGTAGGGATTCTGATCATTAATATTAGAGATACTGTAGTACTCCAGATAAAACCAGGTGTGGAGTGTAACCCTGAAAGTGTTTGAGTACAGAAGACAGGCAGAACATAATTAAAGATAGCTTTGTAATTTTCAAGTTTTATAGCATTGTCATATTTCTCAAACTCTGTTTATATCATGTGTTAAATTGGTAAATAAACTATAATCAACAGGGTTATTGTGAGGGGTTCATACGTAAATATATGTCAATCTGTAAGCATGGAGGCATATTTAATACAAATTCATTCTTTTAATTTTTTCCGGGCCTCAAGTACAAATGACTGAGTTAATTATACTTTTGTTTATGGCACATAGTTATCATCTGTACATAAAATACATTTAATACTGACATTTTATGGGAGAAAGAGTGTATAAATATATCTCTCTCTCACACACAGATATATACTCACATATGCATGAATATACATGTGCATGCTGTGTCTAGTGTGTATATAACAGAAATCAGAAATCTTGCAGCTACTTCTGATGGATATAAAGTAGGATTTCAGATACCACCTTAGTAAAATATCAGCTAGGGCAACTGACCTCTAGTTCCAAGTCATTTTATATATGTGAGCATCCTTGACTTAGAGAATTGCGACAGGACAGGACAGTAACATCATGACCCAAGTACTTCTGCTACTTTCTGAAGCAGGGAACTTTAAGGGCTAAATGGGCAGGATGGGTGTGCTGACGCCCCTTGTTCCAACTAGAATACATCCTTAAATTGATTTCCATCATAAAACAGATTTTTATCCGACTGATATCCAAGTCCAAAGTGGGAAATACAGAGTTCACAGCTGTGGGAGAGCAGGAATGGTATGAGGCTTCAGAGGACTGTGGCAGATGTTGGAGAAATATTGCTAGTGAATAAAGCAAAAATAATAAAATCTGAGATATTTCATAGTTTATCTACAGGCAAAACACATAATCCACACGTGAACTGAATCAGGGATCCCTGTGTTTTGAAATCAGGGAGGGAACTGAAGATCTGAACTCAATGTGCAAATTAACCTATACAATTCAATGTTTTTCATGTTCTTATTCAAAAGTTCTCTGTGTTTCTATTACATTATTACCAAGCACAGTTATAGGCATCTTAATTTTGACCCTGGAAGACGAGGAGAGTCCTTTGTATGTTTCTTTTAGATTGTCTTGCATGTTTCTATTTGTTAGGCTCGGGGATCGCTCTGAAGTGAAGGTCTTGGGTTTCATCACAGGTTAGCCTGGAAGTTGTCTGCAAGTCAGAAGTCCTCATATCTTTGCCCATCCTCAGCTTTGCTTTTTAAGTGCTTGGACAGCCTGTGAGTAAAATCTCAAATGAAGACAGGGAGAAACTGAGTTGTTGGCAATGCAGCCACTGGTAAGTAAAGAATGCCACTTTCTTCTGAAATTACAGCCCTATTGCCAGAATATGGGCAAGTTTCTCCTGTTTGCATGGGTGTTCTAAATGAAATCATAAGGTATTCAAGAACCTGAGCTCCAATTAACTTTTCTCAGGACATGGGTTAGGAACTCATCAATGATAAGTATCCTTTCTAATATTTTACTAATTTATTCTAGCTTCCATTAAGTTTGTATATTTACAAAAAAGATGTGAGAGGTTTTGTTTATTTATGTATTCATTTTTCTTTTATTTATTCTATGATTTCACTGATAAATAAATCATCCATTTACCATATGATTGGCAGCAATAGGTATAGGATTGTGATGGATGTGGGTGATAGAGATGAGTGAAATTCAGAACATCACAGCCTAATTCAGAACACCTGCAGATGTTCCAGCAGCTGTGTTCCAAAGCTCTGCATGATAGAACTTGGGGGAGGGCTGTGCAGCGTGCAGGAACAAGGAGAGAGGTTTAGATTAGAGGAGACATGAGGACTCAGTATTTTCTTCTAATTTCAGAGTTCCTAAAATCTGCTACATTATATTTGAGTTTTATAAAGTTTCTTAAAAGGGCAACTAAAATATGATTTATCATTATTTTCCTTACTTATTCATTTTACTTCCTAGTAATTAATCTGTATCCTATCTGATAACTGAAAGTAACATATAGGGAGTGTTATTACTTAGTTCTGGCTGCACATTCAGAAGAAATAATATAATAAGGTGGAGTAAAATAAATGGCTTTGTGAAAAATTTTTGATTAACTGGCTGGAAAAAAAGCCAATACAAATATTTTATTTATTCTTGAGCAAAGAGACAAGATATAAGCAAAAGAGAAACAATGGTTAGTGTTATTGGAGTTACCAGAGAAAATTGAGAGCAAGATACCTCACACCACAGAATGGCCACACTAAGGCTGTCGTTTGGTACAGGAGCCTCAGAGGTCCAGGCTTGTTCTGCTGAACTATCTGTTCTTGAATATTGTCGTAAATACCTGAGTGCTGTAAGACCGAGAGAGACTACACCATGGATCAGATCAAACATTTTGTGTAAAACTTGTTCAGTTCTGAAGAACGCTGGAGATTGGTTCAATGCTCTCCAACTATTTAGTAAATAAGAGACTAGTGACTTTATTTAATAGATGATTGCTAGATGGAAAACATTTTTCCTTTATTTTTTAATGATTGGATTATGGTTCTTTGAAAAAAATTTAAAAAAATTTTAAATATGTAAGGTACAAATCAGGGGTAGACGAATGTTCATCATGCAGGTACCCTTGTTGATGAGGTGGGCTCCTACCCACCCCACCAGCAGTTTCCCAGTACTTCCAATCCCTTTCTTGTAGTATTATGGTAGTTTTTTTAAGGTCTGCTTATGAGTAAGAAAATGTGATACTCAGTTCTTTGTATCTGTGATAGATCACTTAGTATTGTAGTCTCTAATTCCATCTAAGTTGCTTTTCTCAGGACTAAGTTGCTGTGAAGTTCCTAATTTTTTCCTTCTATGTGGCTGCACAATATTACATCGTGTATATGTACCACTTTTTTTTTTTTTTGAAATTTGGTCCTCTCTCGATGGGTTTTACAGTTAGTTCCATGTTTTTATTTTTGTAAATAATGCTGCAGTAAACATGCATGTGCAGGATCTTTTTCATAGAGTGAATTGAGTTCCTCTGGGTATATTCCCAGTAGGGGGATGCAGGATCATATAGGAGGTGGATTTTTAGATCTTTTAGGAATTGCCAAACTATTTTCCACAGTTTGTACTAGTTTACACTCCCATGAACAGTGTAGAAGTTTTTCCTTTTCACTGCATCCTCTTCAGCATCTGTTGATTTTTGAATTATTAATGATGGCCATTCAGACTAGAATTACGTGGTATCTCAGTGTGGTTTTAATTTGCATTTTTTGATGACTAATGAGGCTAAGCATTTTTTTTATGTATCTGTTGGCTGCTTGTATGTCTTCTTTTGAGAAGAACCTATTCATATTTTTTGCCCACTTTGTAACGGGGCTTTTTTTTCTTTTTGGCACTTTTGATTTCCTTGTAGATCCTAGATGTTAGGTCTTTGTCAGATATACATGTGCCAGATAGTTTTTTCCCAGTCTGTGGGTTGCTCCCCACTATCTCAATGGCTTCTTTGGCTTTGCAGAAGCTTGACAGTTTGATGAGGTCCCACTTGTCTATTTTATCTCTTATAGCATGGGCACTTGTGACTTTGATCAGGAACTTGTTGCCAGTTCCAATTTCCAACGCATGTCTCCTGCATTTTCTAAGGCTCTTATAGTTTGAGATTTTACACTGAGATCTTTGATCCATTTAGTGTTGATTTTTGTGTATGATGATAGGTAGGGTTCTTGTTTTAATCTTCCACCTGTGGTCTACCAGTTTTCCCAGCACCATTTACTGAATAGGTTCTCCTCTCCCCAGTGGTGATGGTGGAGGATTTGATGAAGATGGGTGGGTTGAGAATTTGAGGCTTTGCTTCTGGAATGTCTATTCTGTTTCATTGATCTATATGCCTGTTCTTGTACAAATATCAGGCTGTTTTGATTATTGTAGCTTTATAATAAAGCTAAGTCTGGGAGTATGATGCCTCCCACTTTTTTTTTTGGCTGAGGAATGTTTTGGCTATTTGTGGCCATTTATGTTTCCAAATGAATTGCTGTACTGTCATTTCCAGATCTGAGAATAGTGCTGCATGTAATTTAATGGACGTTGTGTTAAATCTGTAGATTGCCTTGAGTAGGATGGACATCTTTATTTTATTTTTTATTAAGTTGCATTTTATTATAAAGATGTGGGGTACAAGTAAAGATTAACTACACAAGTAGGCTTCATGCAGGTAAAATTTGGGCCTCCACCTGGTCCTCCCTCCCCCTGGTATAGGACCAGGTACCCTTTGAGTTGTTACGTGCCCCCTCTTCCCCTGGAAGTGCCCAGCACCTGCTGTTCCCTCCCTTGTGTTAATGTGATTAATGTTCAGATCTCACTTATGAGTGAGAACGTGTGGTATTCAGTTCTTTGTTTCTGTGTTAGATCAGTAAGTATGATGATTTCCAACTCCATCCAATTTGCTCTTCTTTATAGCTACATAATACTCCATTGTGTATGTGTACCACATTTTCCTTAGGTAGGATGAACCACATTTTCTTTGGGTTAGGTGTACCACATTTTCTTTAGGTTAGGCTGGACTTCTTAACAATGTTGATTCTTCTAACTCCTGAGCATGAAATATTTTTCCATTTGTTTGTGTCATCTTGGATTTCTTTGAGCAGTGCTTTGTAGTTTTCATTGTAAAGTTCTTTGATGTCTCTGCTTAGGAAGATGCCAAGGTATGTCATTTTTTGTGTGTGGCTATTGTGAATGGGATTGTGATTTTATTTGGGGTTCTATTTGCTTATTGTTTGTGTATAGGAATGCGACTCACTTTTGCGCATTTATTTTATATCCTGAGACTTTGCCAAAGTCCTTTATCAGTGCAAGGAAGTTTTTGACAGATTATCTTGGGTTTATGAGGTATAGAATCAGGTCATCTGCAAATAGGGATAACAACTTCCTCTTTTCCAACTTTAATACCCCTGATTTCGTCTCTTATTTGATTGCTCTAGCTAGGGCTTCCTATAATATGTTGAACAGGAGGGGTGAGAGTGGGCATTCTTGTCTTGTTACACTTTTGGGAAGAAATTATTCCAAGCTGCATGTTGACTGTAGGTTTCTCGTAGATGGCTCTTACTGTTTTGAGGTATTTTCCATCTATGCCTAGATGTTTGATGGCTTTTATCAAGAAAGGGTGCGGGATTTTATAAAAAGTTTTTCCCACATCTAATGATATAATCATGTGGTTTTTTTTACCTTTTACATCTGTTGATGTATTTAATTGCATTTATAGTCTTGCAGCATGACCAAGTATGCTTCTTCCCCTGCATCCTGGGGAAGAAGCATACTTGGTCACGCTGGATGATTTTTGAGATGTGATGTTGAATCTGGATTGCTAGAATCTTGTGGAGAATTTTCCCATCTGTGTTCATCAAGGATATTGACCTGTAGTTCTCTTTCTTTGTTGAATCTTTACCTGGTTTGGGTATCAATGTGATTTTAGCTTCATAAAATGATTTGGGGAGAGTTCCATATTTCTTGATTACCTGGGATACTTTCAGTAGGATTGGTATCTGCTTCTCCTTGTAAATGTTGTAGAATTCTGCTGGGAAGTAATCTGGTCCAAGGCTTTTCTTTGGAGGTACTTTTTAAAATGATATACTTGATTCCCTAGGTTGTTATTGGTCTACACAAGGTCTCAATTTCTTCTTCTTTCAACCTGAGGAGGTTGTGTTTTCATTTTGGTTTTTGAGTTTGTTTCCATACAGATGTACATAGTAATCTCTGATAACCTTTTGTATTTCTTCAGGGTCAGTTGTAACTTTATTTTTTGCATTTTTTATTGTGTTTATTTGCACCTTTACTCTCCCTTTCTTGGTCAGGCTAGCTAGGAGTCCATCAATTTTTTTATCCTTTGAAAAAATCATTTTTTTGTTTCATTGATTTTTCTGTATTATATTTTTGTCTTCTATGTCCCAAATTTGGACTATTATTTTGGTTATCTCAATTCTTCTGCTGAAGTTAGGGTTTTGGTGATCTTGCTTTTCCAACTTTCTTAGGTGATTTGTTAGGCTATTAATTTGTGATTGTCTCATTTTCTTCATGTGTGCTTATAGAGATATGAATTCCCCTCTTAGTACTGTTTTCATGACATCCTAGAGATTTTGATAAGATAGTTCTTCATTTTATTTTTTTAACTAAATTTATCTATTTATTATAAAGATGTGTGGTACAATTCAGAGTTAGGTATATAAATATTGATTATGCAGGTACCCTTGATGATGAGGTGTGCCCCTCCTTCCCCTAGCAGTTTCCCTCAACTGCCATTCCCACTCCCCTCCCTTGGCAGTTTTCCACTACTGCCAATCACTTTCTTATAGCATTGTAATTGTTCAAGGTCCACTTATGAGTGAGAACATATGGAACTCTGCTCTTTGTCTTCGTGATCGATCACTGAGTATGATCGACTCCAAATTCATCCAAGTTGCTGCAAAGTTCATATATTTGTCCTGCTTTATGACTGCATAATATTCCATTGTGTATATGTACTACATTTTTTTTTAATCCAGTCCAGCTTTGATAGGAAATATGGTTGGTTCCATGTTTTTACTAATGTGCATAGAGCTGGAACAAACATACGTGTGCAGGTATCTTTTTTGTAGAATAATTTTAGTTCCCCTGGGTATATTCCCAATAGGTGAATTGCTGGGTCATATGGAAGGTCAATTTCTAGTTCTTTCAGAAATTGCCACACTGTCTTCCAAAGAGGCTATACTAGCCTGCAGTCCCAACAGCAGTGTAGAGGCATTCCTTTTTCTCCACATCCTCACCCAGCATCCGTTGTTGTTTGTTTTATTAATGATGGCCATTCTTACAGGGGTTAGGTGATATCTCAGTGTCCTTCTAACTTGCATTTCTCTGAGGATGAATGAGGATGAGCACTTTTTCACGTGTCTGTTGGCTGCCCATATATCTTCTTTTGAGAAGTGTCTATTCATGTCTTTTGCCCACGTTTTAAAGGGGCTGTTGATATTTTTCCTTTTGGCACATTTGAGTTCCTTATAGATCCTAGATGTTAGGTCTTTGTCAGATAAACAGTTGGCAAATATATTTTCCCATTCTGTGCGCTTTCACCCTACTCTCTTGATGGCTTCTTTTACTTTGCAGAAGCTTGTTAATTTGATGAGGTCACACTTGTCTATTTTATTTCTTAAGGTATTGGCCTTTAGGGTTCTGAATAAGAATTGGTTCCCAGTTCCATTTTTCATAAGGGTGTCTCTTGTGCTTTCTAAGATTCTTATATTTTGAGGTTTTACATTCAGGTCTTTGATTCATTTAGAGTTAATTTTTCTGTACGGTGATAGGTAGGGGTCCTCTTTCAATCTTCTGCATGTGGTCAGCCAGTTTTCCCAGCATCATTTACTGAATAGGTTTTCCTCTCCCCAGTGGTTGTTGTTGGAAGCTTTGTCAAAGATGAGTTGGTTGAGGAATTGAGACTTTTCTTCTGGAATCTCTATCCTGTTCCATTGTTCTATATGCCTGTTCTTGTACCAATACCAAGCTGTTTTGATTACTGTAGCCTTATAGTAATGTTTGAACTCCGGAAATGTGATATCTCCTGCTTTGTTTCTTTTGCTAAGGATTGTTTTAGCTATTTGTGGTAGTTTGTGTTTCCATATGAATTTCTGTATTGTCATTGCTAGGTCTGAGAAGAATGATGCTGGCAGCTTAACGGATATTGCATTGAATCTATAGATTGCCTTTTGTAGGATGAACATCTTAAAACAATGTTTATTCTTCCTATCCATGAGCATGGATTATTTTTCCATTTGTTTGTTTCTTCTTGGATTTTTTTCAAGCAGTGTTTTGTAATTTTCATTGTAAAGGTCTTTCCCTTCTCTGATTAGGAAAATGCTGAGGTATTTCATTTTTTTGGTGGCTATTGTGAATGGGATTGTGATTTTTATTTGGATCTCTGCCTGCTTGTTGTTGGTGTAGAGGAATGCAACTGTCTTCATATTTGTTTTGTACCCTGAGACCGTCCCAATGTCCTTTATCAATGCAAGCACGTTTTTGACAGATTCTCTTGGATTTTCAAGGTATAGGATCATACCATCAGCAAAGATGGATAACATGACTTCCTCTTTTCCTATTTGGATACCCCTGATTTCCTTATCTTGTATAATTGCCTGAGCAAAATGGGTGGGATTCACAATATTGAACAAGATGGGTGAGAGTGGACAAACTTGTCTTGTTTCAGTTTTCAGGGGAAATGATTCTAGTTTTTGACCATTTAGCAATATGCTAGCTGTGGGTTTGTCATAGATGACCCTTAGTATTTTGATGTATGTTCCTTCTATACTTAGATGTTTAAGGATTTTTATCAAGAAGGGATGCTAGATTTTATCAAAAACTTTTTCAGCATCTAATGAGATAATTATGTGGTTCTTGCTTTTACATCTGTTGATGTATCTAATGACATTTATGGTCTTGCGAATGTTGAACCAGTCCTGCATCCTGGGGATGAAGCCTACTTGTTCATGGTGGATGATATTTGAGATGTGTATTTGGTTCCGATTTGCTATAATCTTGTTGAGGATTTTTGCATGTATGTTCATAAGGGATACTGGCCTTTAGTTCTCTTTCTTTGTTGAATCTTTACCCTTATGGGTATCAGTGTAATGTTAGCTTCATAAAATGATTTTGGGAGAATTCCTTCTTTCTCAATTGCCTGGAATAGTTTCATAGGATTGGTATCAGATCCTCCTTGTACGTTTTGTAGAATTCTGCTGGAAAGCCATCTGGTTCAGGACTTTTTTTGTAGGCAGTTTATATATGACAGAGTCAATTTCTTGGGTTGTTATTGGCCTATTTAGTGTCTCAATGTCTTCTTGTTTTAACCTAGGTGTGGGGAGTTGTGTGATGTCAGAAAGTTCTCCATTTCATTTAGGTTTTCAAGTTTGTTTCCATATAAGTGTACTTAGGAATCACTGATGATCTTTTGTATTTCTTTGGGGTCAGTTGTGTTTTGATTTTTTGTATTTTTGATAGTGTTTATTTTGGCTTTTTCTCTCTTTTTCTTGATCATACTTGGAGGGGGGGTCCATCAATCTTGTTAATTCTTTTGAAGAACCAACTTTTTGTTTTGTTGATGTTCTCTATGATATTTTTGTCCTCTATGTCCCATATTTGGGCTCTTATTTGTGTGATTTGATTCTTCTGCT
>NW_007136169.1:0-9535 GCF_000164805.1 Carlito syrichta | reverse complement strand
TTATCTCTTATAGCATGGGCACTTGTGACTTTGATCAGGAACTTGTTGCCAGTTCCAATTTCCAACGCATGTCTCCTGCATTTTCTAAGGCTCTTATAGTTTGAGATTTTACACTGAGATCTTTGATCCATTTAGTGTTGATTTTTGTGTATGGTGATAGGTAGGGTTCTTGTTTTAATCTTCCACCTGTGGTCTACCAGTTTTCCCAGCACCATTTACTGAATAGGTTCTCCTCTCCCCAGTGGTGATGGTGGAGGATTTGATGAAGATGGGTGGGTTGAGAATTTGAGGCTTTGCTTCTGGAATGTCTATTCTGTTTCATTGATCTATATGCCTGTTCTTGTACAAATATCAGGCTGTTTTGATTATTGTAGCTTTATAATAAAGCTAAGTCTGGGAGTATGATGCCTCCCACTTTTTTTTTTGGCTGAGGAATGTTTTGGCTATTTGTGGCCATTTATGTTTCCAAATGAATTGCTGTACTGTCATTTCCAGATCTGAGAATAGTGCTGCATGTAATTTAATGGACGTTGTGTTAAATCTGTAGATTGCCTTGAGTAGGATGGACATCTTTATTTTATTTTTTATTAAGTTGCATTTTATTATAAAGATGTGGGGTACAAGTAAAGATTAACTACACAAGTAGGCTTCATGCAGGTAAAATTTGGGCCTCCACCTGGTCCTCCCTCCCCCTGGTATAGGACCAGGTACCCTTTGAGTTGTTACG
Source organism: Carlito syrichta (assembly GCF_000164805.1). NCBI lineage: Eukaryota > Metazoa > Chordata > Mammalia > Primates > Tarsiidae > Carlito > Carlito syrichta. Next base: position 8,808 of record NW_007136169.1, on the reverse strand, counting down.
TGCCCCCTCTTCCCCTGGAAGTGCCCAGCACCTGCTGTTCCCTCCCTTGTGTTAATGTGATTAATGTTCAGATCTCACTTATGAGTGAGAACGTGTGGTATTCAGTTCTTTGTTTCTGTGTTAGATCAGTAAGTATGATGATTTCCAACTCCATCCAATTTGCTCTTCTTTATAGCTACATAATACTCCATTGTGTATGTGTACCACATTTTCCTTAGGTAGGATGAACCACATTTTCTTTGGGTTAGGTGTACCACATTTTCTTTAGGTTAGGCTGGACTTCTTAACAATGTTGATTCTTCTAACTCCTGAGCATGAAATATTTTTCCATTTGTTTGTGTCATCTTGGATTTCTTTGAGCAGTGCTTTGTAGTTTTCATTGTAAAGTTCTTTGATGTCTCTGCTTAGGAAGATGCCAAGGTATGTCATTTTTTGTGTGTGGCTATTGTGAATGGGATTGTGATTTTATTTGGGGTTCTATTTGCTTATTGTTTGTGTATAGGAATGCGACTCACTTTTGCGCATTTATTTTATATCCTGAGACTTTGCCAAAGTCCTTTATCAGTGCAAGGAAGTTTTTGACAGATTATCTTGGGTTTATGAGGTATAGAATCAGGTCATCTGCAAATAGGGATAACAACTTCCTCTTTTCCAACTTTAATACCCCTGATTTCGTCTCTTATTTGATTGCTCTAGCTAGGGCTTCCTATAATATGTTGAACAGGAGGGGTGAGAGTGGGCATTCTTGTCTTGTTACACTTTTGGGAAGAAATTATTCCAAGCTGCATGTTGACTGTAGGTTTCTCGTAGATGGCTCTTACTGTTTTGAGGTATTTTCCATCTATGCCTAGATGTTTGATGGCTTTTATCAAGAAAGGGTGCGGGATTTTATAAAAAGTTTTTCCCACATCTAATGATATAATCATGTGGTTTTTTTTACCTTTTACATCTGTTGATGTATTTAATTGCATTTATAGTCTTGCAGCATGACCAAGTATGCTTCTTCCCCTGCATCCTGGGGAAGAAGCATACTTGGTCACGCTGGATGATTTTTGAGATGTGATGTTGAATCTGGATTGCTAGAATCTTGTGGAGAATTTTCCCATCTGTGTTCATCAAGGATATTGACCTGTAGTTCTCTTTCTTTGTTGAATCTTTACCTGGTTTGGGTATCAATGTGATTTTAGCTTCATAAAATGATTTGGGGAGAGTTCCATATTTCTTGATTACCTGGGATACTTTCAGTAGGATTGGTATCTGCTTCTCCTTGTAAATGTTGTAGAATTCTGCTGGGAAGTAATCTGGTCCAAGGCTTTTCTTTGGAGGTACTTTTTAAAATGATATACTTGATTCCCTAGGTTGTTATTGGTCTACACAAGGTCTCAATTTCTTCTTCTTTCACCTGAGGAGGTTGTGTTTTCATTTTGGTTTTTGAGTTTGTTTCCATACAGATGTACATAGTAATCTCTGATAACCTTTTGTATTTCTTCAGGGTCAGCTGTAACTTTATTTTTTGCATTTTTTATTGTGTTTATTTGCACCTTTACTCTCCCTTTCTTGGTCAGGCTAGCTAGGAGTCCATCAATTTTTTTATCCTTTGAAAAAATCATTTTTTTGTTTCATTGATTTTTCTGTATTATATTTTTGTCTTCTATGTCCCAAATTTGGACTATTATTTTGGTTATCTCAATTCTTCTGCTGAAGTTAGGGTTTTGGTGATCTTGCTTTTCCAACTTTCTTAGTTGATTTGTTAGGCTATTAATTTGTGATTGTCTCATTTTCTTCATGTGTGCTTATAGAGATATGAATTCCCCTCTTAGTACTGTTTTTCATGACATCCTATAGATTTTGATAAGATAGTTCTTCATTTTATTTTTTTAACTAAATTTATCTATTTATTATAAAGATGTGTGGTACAATTCAAAGTTAGGTATATAAATATTGATTATGCAGGTACCCTTGATGATGAGGTGTGCCCCTCCTTCCCCTAGCAGTTTCCCTCAACTGCCATTCCCACTCCCCTCCCTTGGCAGTTTTCCACTACTGCTAATCACTTTCTTATAGCATTGTAATTGTTCAAGGTCCACTTATGAGTGAGAACATATGGAACTCTGCTCTTTGTCTTCGTGATCGATCACTGAGTATGATCGACTCCAAATTCATCCAAGTTGCTGCAAAGTTCATATATTTGTCCTGCTTTATGACTGCATAATATTCCATTGTGTATATGTACTACATTTTTTTTTAATCCAGTCCAGCTTTGATAGGAAATATGGTTGGTTCCATGTTTTTACTAATGTGCATAGAGCTGGAACAAACATACGTGTGCAGGTATCTTTTTTGTAGAATAATTTTAGTTCCCCTGGGTATATTCCCAATAGGTGAATTGCTGGGTCATATGGAAGGTCAATTTCTAGTTCTTTCAGAAATTGCCACACTGTCTTCCAAAGAGGCTATACTAGCCTGCAGTCCCAACAGCAGTGTAGAGGCATTCCTTTTTCTCCACATCCTCACCAGCATCTGTTGTTGTTTGTTTTATTAATGATGGCCATTCTTACAGGGTTAGGTGATATCTCAGTGTGGTTTTAATTTGCATTTCTCTGAGGATGAATGAGGATGAGCACTTTTTCATGTGTCTGTTGGCTGCCCATATATCTTCTTTTGAGAAGTGTCTATTCATGTCTTTTGCCCACGTTTTAAAGGGGCTGTTGATATTTTTCCTTTTGGCACATTTGAGTTCCTTATAGATCCTAGATGTTAGGTCTTTGTCAGATAAACAGTTGGCAAATATATTTTCCCATTCTGTGCGCTTTCACCCTACTCTCTTGATGGCTTCTTTTACTTTGCAGAAGCTTGTTAATTTGATGAGGTCACATTTGTCTATTTTATTTCTTAAGGTATTGGCCTTTATGGTTCTGAATAAGAATTGGTTCCCAGTTCCATTTTTCATAAGGGTGTCTCTTGTGCTTTCTAAGATTCTTACATTTTGAGGTTTTACATTCAGGTCTTTGATTCATTTAGAGTTAATTTTTCTGTATGGTGATAGGTAGGGGTCCTCTTTCAATCTTCTGCATGTGGTCAGCCAGTTTTCCCAGCATCATTTACTGAATAGGTTTTCCTCTCCCCAGTGGTTGTTGTTGGAAGCTTTGTCAAAGATGAGTTGGTTGAGGAATTGAGACTTTTCTTCTGGAATCTCTATCCTGTTCCATTGTTCTATATGCCTGTTCTTGTACCAATACCAAGCTGTTTTGATTACTGTAGCCTTATAGTAATGTTTGAACTCCGGAAATGTGATATCTCCTGCTTTGTTTCTTTTGCTAAGGATTGTTTTAGCTATTTGTGGTAGTTTGTGTTTCCATATGAATTTCTGTATTGTCATTGCTAGGTCTGAGAAGAATGATGCTGGCAGCTTAACGGATATTGCATTGAATCTATAGATTGCCTTTTGTAGATGAACATCTTAAAACAATGTTTATTCTTCCTATCCATGAGCATGGATTATTTTTCCATTTGTTTGTTTCTTCTTGGATTTTTTTCAAGCAGTGTTTTGTAATTTTCATTGTAAAGGTCTTTCCCTTCTCTGATTAGGAAAATGCTGAGGTATTTCATTTTTTTGGTGGCTATTGTGAATGGGATTGTGATTTTTATTTGGATCTCTGCCTGCTTGTTGTTGGTGTAGAGGAATGCAACTGTCTTCATATTTGTTTTGTACCCTGAGACCGTCCCAATGTCCTTTATCAATGCAAGCACGTTTTTGACAGATTCTCTTGGATTTTCAAGGTATAGGATCATACCATCAGCAAAGATGGATAACATGACTTCCTCTTTTCCTATTTGGATACCCCTGATTTCCTTATCTTGTATAATTGCCTGAGCAAAATGGGTGGGATTCACAATATTGAACAAGATGGGTGAGAGTGGACAAACTTGTCTTGTTTCAGTTTTCAGGGGAAATGATTCTAGTTTTTGACCATTTAGCAATATGCTAGCTGTGGGTTTGTCATAGATGACCCTTAGTATTTTGATGTATGTTCCTTCTATACTTAGATGTTTAAGGATTTTTATCAAGAAGGGATGCTAGATTTTATCAAAAACTTTTTCAGCATCTAATGAGATAATTATGTGGTTCTTGCTTTTACATCTGTTGATGTATCTAATGACATTTATGGTCTTGCGAATGTTGAACCAGTCCTGCATCCTGGGGATGAAGCCTACTTGTTCATGGTGGATGATATTTGAGATGTGTATTTGGTTCCGATTTGCTATAATCTTGTTGAGGATTTTTGCATGTATGTTCATAAGGGATACTGGCCTTTAGTTCTCTTTCTTTGTTGAATCTTTACCCTTATGGGTATCAGTGTAATGTTAGCTTCATAAAATGATTTTGGGAGAATTCCTTCTTCTCAATTGCCTGGAATAGTTTCATAGGATTGGTATCAGATCCTCCTTGTACGTTTTGTAGAATTCTGCTGGAAAGCCATCTGGTTCAGGACTTTTTTTTGTAGGCAGTTTATATATGACAGAGTCAATTTCTTGGGTTGTTATTGGCCTATTTAGTGTCTCAATGTCTTCTTGTTTTAACCTAGGTGGGGGGAGTTGTGTGATGTCAGAAAGTTCTCCATTTCATTTAGGTTTTCAAGTTTGTTTCCATATAAGTGTACTTAGGAATCACTGATGATCTTTTGTATTTCTTTGGGGTCAGTTGTGTTTTGATTTTTTGTATTTTTGATAGTGTTTATTTTGGCTTTTTCTCTCTTTTTCTTGATCATACTTGGAGGGGGGGTCCATCAATCTTGTTAATTCTTTTGAAGAACCAACTTTTTGTTTTGTTGATGTTCTCTATATTTTTGTCCTCTATGTCCCATATTTGGGCTCTTATTTTTGTGATTTGTATTCTTCTGCTGAAGTTGGGGTTTTGATGGTCTTCTCTTTCTGGCTCCTTTAGGTAATTTTTCAGGCTCTCCACTTGTGATCTTTCCATTTTCTTGATGTGTGCTTGTAGAGATATAAATTCCCCTCTTAAAACTGATTTAATGACATCCCAGAGGCTTTGGTAAGAGGTTTCTTCATTTTTGTTTGTTTCCAGGAGTCTTTCCATTTCTTTTTTGATTTCAGTGTTGACCCAGTCATGCCAGGTCTTTGTGGGTTTTGGGCAAATGTTGTTGGTTTTAATGCTTATTTTTATTCCTCTGTGCTCTGAGAATGTGCATGGCCTATATTTAACCTTTTGGAATTTGTTTATGCTTGACTTATGGCCAAGAATGTGATCAATCTTGGAGTATGGTCCATGTGGTGATGAGTAGAATGTATATTCTGTGGTTGTTGAGTGGAATAATCTGTAGGTATCAACTAAGTCCATTTGGTCAAGTGTCAAATTTAGGTTCTGTGTCTCCTTTTTTGATTTTTTGCCTCAATGATCTCTCTAGGGTTGTCAGTGGGGTATTTAAGTCTCCTGCTATAATAGTATTAGAGTTAATATCTTTTTTTTAGTTTATTTAGTAGTTGTGTTATAAATGCTGGTCTCCTATGTTGGGTGCATATATGTTTAGGATGGCTATTTCTTGTTGATGGATTGAACCTATTATCATTATGTAGTGTCCTTTTGTATCTTCTTAAATTTTTGATAGCTTAAAGGTTATTTTGTCTGATATTAAGATTGCAACTCCTATCTTTTTTTGTGATCCACTTGCCAGGATACTCATTTTCCATCCTTTAACTTTGAGTCTGTGTGCATCCGTTGTAGTGAGATAAGTCTGCTGGATGCAACCAATAATGGGGTCATGGTTTATTGTCCAGTCCACCATTCTTTTTCTTTTCAGTGGTGCATTTAGTCCATTCACATTCAGGTTAATTATTGATATGTGGCAGTTTTTCCCTGTCATGAGGTTCTTATAGTGTTGTTGTTGTTCCTGTTTATTTGTTGTCTTTCCTTTGGTTTTGGGGTTGATTAATGTGTGTTTTCCATCTTTTCCCTGTACTCCTGTGAAGAACCTTGTCATTCTTTTCTCTTTTTCTTCTGTGTTTAATACTTTCTTAAGTATTTCTTGTAGAGGTGGTCTGGAGCAGCATAAGTTCTTAGTGACTGGATGTCTGGGAAAGATTTTAATTCTGCCTCACTGATGAAGCTTAGCTTGGCTGGGTAGGTTATTCTTGGTTGCAATTGTTTATCTTTGAGAACTCTGAAGATTGGGCTCCATATTCTCCTAGCCTGAAGGGTTTTTTTTATATAAATCTGCTTCTATTTTAAGTGGTCTTCTCTGGTAGATAGTCTGACCTTTTTCTTTTGCTGCCTTTAGGATTTTTTCTTTTATACCTACTTTGTTTAGGCTAATTCTTATGTGTCTGGGAATTGGTATTCTCATTTGTTATCTTCGAGGGATTCTCAGAATCTCTTGTGTTTGAATTTTTCATCACTGATGAGATGAGAGAAGTTTTCTTCAATAATTTCATGGAATGTTTTTTCCAGTGTGGTCTCTTTCTCTCTTTCTGCCTCAGAAGTCCAGTTACTCTTAGATTCTGTCTCTTGAAGTAATCATTCACCTCTTGAAGGTTTTGTTCTGTCTTTTATAGTTCTTTTCTATGTTTTTGACAGTTTGGGTTAGTTCTGTATTTTGGTCTTCAAGCTCTGAGATTCTTTTTTCTGCTTGGCTAATTCTGCTTTCCATGCTTATTGGTTTGTTATTTATTTCCTTCACAGTATGCTTTACTGCTGTTATTTCTGTTATCAGCTTCTTCCTGTTTTCTTCTTGTCTCTCCTCAATTTTTAAAATTCTCTCTATTAATTCCTGATGTTTGGGCTTGTTGCATGTGACCAGTAATTCTGGGGGTTCTTCATTGTTTGCATTCTAAATGCTGTTTTCTTAGTGTCTGACCTTCCAGGGGTCTGTGTGAGACCTATATTCATCTTTGATTTTTCTTCAATTGTGCAGATTTTTTTCTGACTACTTTTTCCTTCCTCACCCTGTCTTCTTTAATTCTGTTGTTCAGGGGTGGAGGGGTTGCTTTTACTTTCTGTTTGTTCAGTCTCCTATTCTTCCTTATGTATATATACCCTCTCGCTTTGTTCAATTCTGGAGCTGGACTATAGATTGGGGGCAGAACTTTTTGTGGTTTTGAGATTCAATTAAGGGGGGAGCTGTGATTCAAGATCTATCTGCAGATCCCAGTATCCGCTGACAGGTGTATGGATAACCTGGAACCCACTTCCCACTGCCTTGCAATCTTTCCATGCAGTGGGGTTATAGGTTTACTCCCTGAAAGCAAAATGAGGTTAACAATGGAAGTGAATGGAGCAGGGAGTTTGGGGAAGAGGGGAGTGGAGAGAGAGAGGAGTGAGAGGGAAAACAGACAACATACCAACTCTGAAATGAAAAGAGACACAAAGACTGAAACAAGTAACAAGAAAAACAATAACAGCAACAACAAACTAACCAACAACCATACAAAAGAACTAAAACATACAATCATGTAAACTGACAAGCTAACCAACCTCCTTATTGGTGTGCTATTCCTCTATACAAAGATGGGGTCTAAAGAAAGAAAAAAAGAATAGAATAAAGTTAATAAACTAAGAGAACCAAGGCATGTAAACATTATTGATAAGAGTTAGAAGAGAGAGAAAACATGATGGGTAAGACAAACAGACAAAGAATTAAAAGAAAAAAATTATAATGTGGAACCAAGCACATTCTGAGATGTTTCCTTTAAGTCCAATATCATTTCAGCTCTGATTTCTAGCTGTCTTTGCAGGCTGGTAGATTTCTTCAGAGTTAGGGTTAGTTGCCCCTGGCCTGCTGTGGAGAGTGGTTCAAATCTGGGCTGCCTGCACAATCTGCCACTCAGATCTGGCCTGTGTGTATTTAGCAAGGGAAAAGAGCTTTTGTCCTTCCCATTTTGATGTTGTTACCTTGGATCCTGATCCAGTGATGCTGGTCTCACCTCACTGGTCCAGCTGATCTTTTTCCACTGCAGCTGGAGACTGCCAGGGGATTCAAACTGGAAGTCAGAGGCCACCCAGGATGGGAGGGAGCAGGCAATGGTAGTGGCAGTGGCAGCTGCCACTTCACGGTGCATGAAATGAGCTGCATGAACCTGACTCTGAGTGAGGGTTAGGGCATGGCAGTGGCAGCAGTAGTGGCAGTTTCAGTAGAGTGTGCTTGGGAGGGCTTCATGGTCCAGAGCTGTGGGTCACCTCAGGCATGTGTGGGGTTCCAGTCTATGCTGAGCAGGGGGGGAAAATGAGAAAGAAAGAGACAGAGAAACAGTAGGATTGGGAGGACTCTCTCCTAGGTAGAAAAGAGTGAGAGAGAGTGCAAATTTATTTTCACCCCATGTCTCTTTAATAGGGAAAAAAAAATCACACAAGGGAGGGCAAAACCATACAAGCAAGATATATGTTAGTGTCTAAACTATGCTTATCTTAACATCTATGCTAAGTTAAAAGCAAGGCAATCCCTTAAGAAAGACAGCCTCTGGGCTAGGTATGGCACCACTCTGCTATCCAACGAATAGCAACCAAAGTCAGGGGAGACAAAGGAAATATAGGCTTGGCTCCTTGAATACAAGCCAAGAAACATAAGGACCTTGTCAGCTTATGCTCTGGTTTCCTTCATCTCCTCCTTTTCTTTTAAGTGCAGTTGATGGACTTCTACTTGGAGCTCTCTGATGGCACATTCTCCTGCCTGGATGCAGACTGGGAAACAAAACAGTAAAATCAAAATCAGCACTCCCAATGCTATTAAAGGATATACTGTAGACCATAAGCTATGTGACAATACCAACAACTTAATTTTACCAAGAATATCATTA
>NW_007136168.1:0-833 GCF_000164805.1 Carlito syrichta | reverse complement strand
TTTACTATATGTTTACAGTAATCAACACAGCCTGGCATTGGTACAAGAAAGGGTCCATAGGCCAACGGATCAGGACAGAGAATAAAACCATCAAATTCTCAGCCAACTCATCTTTGCAAAAACCTCGAAGACCCACTGGTTAATGGAGAACATATTCAGTAAATGGTTCGGTGAAAAGGCTGACAACATGGACCAGATTGAAACAAGGCAACTATCTATCAACATACACATTAACTCTAAATGGATCAAAGATCTAAACGTAAAACCCAAACTATGTTAATCTTAGAAATCGCAGGAGACACCCTTAGGGAAACTGGAAACTGAATATAATTCCTCTTCAGAACACTAAATACTCAACACTTAAAAAGTAAGTTAGATAAGTGGGATCTCATAAAATTAATATACTTCTGCAAAACAAAAGAAACCATCAAAAGAGGAGGGATACAGTCAACAGAATGGGAAAAACCATTCTCCACCTATATATCTGTAAAAAGGCATAACTTGTAAAATGGCAAAACTTGCAGATCTAGGATCTATAATTAACTCAAACACTCAGAAAAACCAGATAAACATTTGCTTCGAAAAGGGTGCAAAATACGTGATTGAACAGTTTTCATAAGGAGAGATACGAGCAGTCAGCAGACAAATGAAAATCGCTCCGTCTCATTCATCATCAAAGAAATGCAAATGAAACCACTTTGAAATACCACATACCCCCTGTAAGACTGACCATCATTAATAAAACAAACAATAACAGATGAAAGTAACGATTTGAAAAAAATACATTCTTCTACACTGCATGTGGACTGAAAACAGAGCAACGTCTTTGGAAA
>NW_007136167.1:0-802 GCF_000164805.1 Carlito syrichta | reverse complement strand
CAGCCAACTCATCTTTGCAAAAACCTCGAAGACCCACTGGTTAATGGAGAACATATTCAGTAAATGGTTCGGTGAAAAGGCTGACAACATGGACCAGATTGAAACAAGGCACCTATCTATCAACATACACATTAACTCTAAATGGATCAAAGATCTAAACGTAAAACCCAAACTATGTTAATCTTAGAAATCGCAGGAGACACCCTTAGGGAAACTGGAAACTGAATATAATTCCTCTTCAGAACACTAAATACTCAACACTTAAAAAGTAAGTTAGATAAGTGGGATCTCATAAAATTAATATACTTCTGCAAAACAAAAGAAACCATCAAAAGAGGAGGGATACAGTCAACAGAATGGGAAAAACGATTCTCCACCTATATATCTGTAAAAAGGCATAACTTGTAAAATGGCAAAACTTGCAGATCTAGGATCTATAATTAACTCAAACACTCAGAAAAACCAGATAAACATTTGCTTCGAAAAGGGTGCAAAATACGTGATTGAACAGTTTTCATAAGGAGAGATACGAGCAGTCAGCAGACAAATGAAAATCGCTCCGTCTCATTCATCATCAAAGAAATGCAAATGAAACCACTTTGAAATACCACATACCCCCTGTAAGACTGACCATCATTAATAAAACAAACAATAACAGATGAAAGTAAGGATTTGAAAAAAATACATTCTTCTACACTGCATGTGGACTGAAAAACAGAGCAACGTCTTTGGAAAACAGTGTGGTGGTTTGTAAAGGGACAAGATATTGACCTACCATGTGACTCAGGAATTCCCCTGCAGA
>NW_007136166.1:1649-4158 GCF_000164805.1 Carlito syrichta | reverse complement strand
GATGGGCAACATGGTTGCTACCATGTTTTATTGCAATTGTGATAGGAGCCGAAAAAACATACTGGTGCAGGTATCTTTTTGGTAAAATGATTTGAGTTCCTCCAGGTATATTCTCTACAGCAGAATTACTTAGTCGCATGATAGTTCAATATCTTGTCCCTTTACAAACCACCACACTGTTTTCCCAAGATATTGCTCTACTTTTCAGTCCACATGTAGTGTAGAAGAATGTATTTTTTTCCAAATCCTTACTTTTATCTGTTATTGTTTGTTATATTATTGATGGTCAGTCTTACAGGGGGTATGAGGTATTTCAAAGTGGTTTCATTTGCATTTTTTTGTTGATGAATGAGGCTGAGCAATTTTCATGTGTCTGCTGGCTGCTTGTATCTCCTCTTATGAAAAGTGTCTAATCACGTATATTGCACACTTTTCAAAGCAAAGGTTTGTCTGATTTTTCTGAGTGTTTGAGTTACTTTCAAATCCTAGATGTTATACCTTTTAACAGATATATAGGTAGGGAATCGTTTTTCCCATTCTGTTGGCTGTATCACTGCTCTTTTGATTATTTCTTTTGTTTTCCAGAAATATATTAATTTTATGAGATCCCACTTGTGTAACTTACTTTTTAAGTGTTGAGTATTTAGTGTTCTGAAGAGGGATTATATCCAGTGTCCAGTTTCCCTAATGGTGTCTCCTGCGATTTCTAAGGTTTTTATAATTTGGTGTTTTACGTTTAGGTCTTTGATCCATTTAGAGTTAATATGTATGGTGATGGATAGGGGCCTTGTTTCAAACTGGTGCATGTTGTCAGCCTTTTCTGCGAACCATTTACTAAATATGTTCTCCATTATCCAGGGGGTCTTCGAGGTTTTTGCAAAGATGTGTTGGCTGGGAATTTGATGATTTCATTCTCTGTCCTGATCCATTGGCCCATGGACCTATTCTTGCACCAATACCAGGCTGTGTTGATTACTGTAAACATATAGTAAAGTTTGAAGTCTAGAACAGTGATAACTGCTGCTTCGCTTCTTTGATAAGATTCTTTTGGCTATTCTTGATTGTTTATGGTTTCATATGAATTTTTTTTTGAGGTGGAGTCTCACTCTTTCCTCCTGACTGGAGTGCATTGGCTGCTCCCTTCCACTGCAACCTCGACCTGCTGGGCTCCGGTGATCCTTCCTACTCAGCATTCCAATTAGCCTGAATGACAGGCATGCGCCACCACGCACGGCCGATTTTTTGATTTATTGTAGAGATGAGGTCTCGCTGCCCAGGCGGGTTTCGAACCCGCAGGCTCAGGCAATCCATTCAAGTCAGCCTCCCAAAGGCGCGGGATTACAGGCTGTGGCAACGAGGCCGGCTCATATGAATCCTTTATTGCAATTTCCAGGTCTGAGAAGAATGATGTTAACTTAATTGTTATTTCATTGAATCTGTAGAATGACCAAATGTCTAATTTTTTACATTAAAGAGGTAAGCAAACTCAGGGAAACAAGCATGTCAAATTGTCATTAATGACATCCGCCTCAGAACTTCGACATGATAATCAGAGGTACCATGACTACTGAGCAATCCTTAGGATTCAAGGGCTTATGCACAGTGCTCTGCCAAATGCGGTAGACATAGTGGGTTTTATTCCCAAGAAGTGAATAAAACGATGTGTTCACACCTATCCAAAAACTTCTCCAGGGATAAGTGACAATTCAAAAATCCACTAAACGAGGTTTTTTTTTTTTTTTTTTGCAATGCAGTATTTATTGAGAGGACAGAGAAACTCCCATACTGGGAGGGAACCTGAGTGAGTTGCCCACGTGGTAGTGTTTTATTATTAAGGTCACCGATCTTGTTGCATCTTGGTTATAGCACAACCACATACTATTTAGCACTTTCTTTAGTTTAGAAACGTTTGGATGTTTTTAATATTATGTAACAGCCTTTGCGCTGCTTTTCCAAAAGGATTTGAACACTGATTTAGCTAAGATCATCGTCAATTTTTCAGAATTTTCAATTATCTAAATTTTTATACTAATGAGGAGCCCAAATACTTACTACTTTGTAAATTTCAATGTATTTTGGTTAATGTGTTTTGGGTCAAAATTCTCTTTATTCTGTCTGCCTGATTTTAAATGCTTGGTGATTAAAAGTTTCAGAGTAATCAGATACTTTGTTGCAGAGTACAACATTATGTCTTAGGTAGAGAAAATAGTAGGGGATTCAATGGAAATACTCTTTTGAAAATATGAATTAGGTTAAAATATGAAGGGAATAAGATTTTATATTTCCCTCAAATATTAAACGGAAACTTTTCCCTAAGGATTGCACATATGTAACATTTAATCAAAATTAACATGCAGAAAATACAGAGTCCACCAAGAAACGTACACAAAGTATAAGAATGGAAAAAGCTGTATTAAATTGTCTTACTGTTTTATTTTCTATAATTTTTAAGAGTTAATATGCATTCTGCCTTCTGAATAGCGCTTAGTACATTGAATCTTACGTTTCA
>NW_007136166.1:0-1037 GCF_000164805.1 Carlito syrichta | reverse complement strand
TCACTTTCTTACAGCACTATAAGTGATCAGGTTCAGCTCATGAGTGAGAACATATGGAACTCTGTTCTTTGTTTCTGTGATAAATCACTGAAAATGACCTACCACATATCCATCAAACATTCTGCAAATTCCTTCTATCTGTCCTTTTTTATAGCTGCATAATATTCCTCTGTGTATATACCACATTTATTTTATCCATTCCAGTTTTGATGGGCAACAGGGTTGCTACCATGTTTTATTGCAATAGTGATCAGAGCCGAAGAAACATACAGGTGCAGGTATCTTTTTGGTAAAATTATTTGAGTTCCTCCAGGTATATTCTCTGCAGGGGAATTACTGAGTCACATGGTAGGTCAATATCTTGTCCCTTTACAAACCACCACACTGTTTTCCAAAGACGTTGCTCTGTTTTTCAGTCCACATGCAGTGTAGAAGAATGTATTTTTTTCAAATCCTTACTTTCATCTGTTATTGTTTGTTTTATTAATGATGGTCAGTCTTACAGGGGGTATGTGGTATTTCAAAGTGGTTTCATTTGCATTTCTTTGATGATGAATGAGACGGAGCGATTTTCATTTGTCTGCTGACTGCTCGTATCTCTCCTTATGAAAACTGTTCAATCACGTATTTTGCACCCTTTTCAAAGCAAATGTTTATCTGGTTTTTCTGAGTGTTTGAGTTAATTATAGATCCTAGATCTGCAAGTTTTGCCATTTTACAAGTTATGCCTTTTTACAGATATATAGGTGGAGAATGGTTTTTCCCATTCTGTTGACTGTATCCCTCCTCTTTTGATGGTTTCTTTTGTTTTGCAGAAGTATATTAATTTTATGAGATCCCACTTATCTAACTTACTTTTTAAGTGTTGAGTATTTAGTGTTCTGAAGAGGAATTATATTCAGTTTCCAGTTTCCCTAAGGGTGTCTCCTGCGATTTCTAAGATTAACATAGTTTGGGTTTTACGTTTAGATCTTTGATCCATTTAGAGTTAATGTGTATGTTGATAGATAGTTGCCTTGTTTCAATCTGGTCCATGT
>NW_007136165.1:0-802 GCF_000164805.1 Carlito syrichta | reverse complement strand
AGAATGGGAAAACCATTCTCCACCTATATATCTGTAAAAAGGCATAACTTGTAAAATGGCAAAACTTGCAGATCTAGGATCTATAATTAACTCAAACACTCAGAAAAACCAGATAAACATTTGCTTTGAAAAGGGTGCAAAATACGTGATTGAACAGTTTTCATAAGGAGAGATACGAGCAGTCAGCAGACAAATGAAAATCGCTCCGTCTCATTCATCATCAAAGAAATGCAAATGAAACCACTTTGAAATACCACATACCCCCTGTAAGACTGACCATCATTAATAAAACAAACAATAACAGATGAAAGTAAGGATTTGAAAAAAATACATTCTTCTACACTGCATGTGGACTGAAAAACAGAGCAACGTCTTTGGAAAACAGTGTGGTGGTTTGTAAAGGGACAAGATATTGACCTACCATGTGACTCAGTAATTCCCCTGCAGAGAATATACCTGGAGGAACTCAAATAATTTTACCAAAAAGATACCTGCACCTGTATGTTTCTTCGGCTCTGATCACTATTGCAATAAAACATGGTAGCAACCCTGTTGCCCATCAAAACTGGAATGGATAAAATAAATGTGGTATATACACAGAGGAATATTATGCAGCTATAAAAAAGGACATATAGAAGGAATTTGCAGAACGTTTGATGGATATGTGGTAGGTCATTTTCAGTGATTTATCACAGAAACAAACAACAGAGTTCCATATGTTCTCACTCATGAGCTGAACCTGATCACTTATAGTGCTGTAAGAAAGTGATTGGCAGTAGTGGAAAACTGTTTACAGGGAGAG
>NW_007136164.1:0-894 GCF_000164805.1 Carlito syrichta | reverse complement strand
TACGTGATTGGACAGTTTTCATAAGGAGAGATACGAGCAGTCAGCAGACAAATGAAAATCGCTCCGTCTCATTCATCATCAAAGAAATGCAAATGAAACCACTTTGAAATACCACATACCCCCTGTAAGACTGACCATCATTAATAAAACAAACAATAACAGATGCAAGTAAGGATTTGAAAAAAATACATTCTTCTACACTGCATGTGGACTGAAAAACATAGCAACGTCTTTGGAAAACAGTGTGGTGGTTTGTAAAGGGACAAGATATTGACCTACCATGTGACTCAGTAATTCCCCTGCAGAGAATATACATGGAGGAACTCAAATAATTTTACCAAAAAGATACCTGCACCTGTATGTTTCTTCAGCTCTGATCACAATTGCAATAAAACATGGTAGCAACCCTGTTGCCCATCAAAGCTGGAATGGATAAAATAAATGTGGTATATACACAGAGGAATATTATACAGCTATGAAAAAGGACAGATAGAAGGAATTTGCAGAACGTTTGATGGATATGTGGTAGGTCATTTTCAGTGATTTATCACAGAAACAAAGAACAGAGTTCCATATGTTCTCACTCATGAGCTGAACCTGATCACTTATAGTGCTGTAAGAAAGTGATTGGCAGTAGTGGAAAACTGTTTACAGGGAGAGGTGAGATTTGCTGTGGAGGGATACTGCTAAGGAACGAGGGGCATACCTCATCAACCAGGGACCCTGTATAATCAGTGATTGTATATCTAACTATGAATTGAACTCTAATTTTTTTAAAAATTAAAATAAATGAATAAATAAATGAATAAAATCTAAGCTGTAAAACATGCAACTGACATTTGTTTATTCTATCTTTTAATCTTTTTAATTTTAAAAATGGTTACAATTCAGGGT
>NW_007136163.1:0-785 GCF_000164805.1 Carlito syrichta | reverse complement strand
GGACTGAAAACAGAGCAACGTCTTTGGAAAACAGTGTGGTGGTTTGTAAAGGGACAAGATATTGACCTACCATGTGACTCAGTAATTCCCCTGCAGAGAATATACATGGAGGAACTCAAATAATTTTACCAAAAAGATACCTGCACCTGTATGTTTCTTCAGCTCTGATCACAATTGCAACAAAACATGGTAGCAACCCTGTTGCCCATCAAAGCTGGAATGGATAAAATAAATGTGGTATATACACAGAGGAATATTATACAGCTATGAAAAAGGACAGATAGAAGGAATTTGCAGAACGTTTGATGGAAATGTGGTAGGTCATTTTCAGTGATTTATCACAGAAACAAAGAACAGAGTTCCATATGTTCTCACTCATGAGCTGAACCTGATCACTTATAGTGCTGTAAGAAAGTGATTGGCAGTAGTGGAAAACTGTTTACAGGGAGAGGTGAGATTTGCTGTGGAGGGATACTGCTAAGGAACGAGGGGCATACCTCATCAACCAGGGACCCTGTATAATCAGTGATTGTATATCTAACTATGAATTGAACTCTAATTTTTTTAAAAATTAGAATAAATGAATAAATAAATGAATAAAATCTAAGCTGTAAAACATGCAACTGATTTATTTGTGTATTCTATCTTTTAATCTTTTTTATTTTAAAAATGGTTACTATTCATGGTTGGGCCTAGAAATGTTCATTATGCAGTTATTGATTTTTTAAGAAGTATATCATACTGCAATGATAACTCCTTTTCACTTAATACGTTAGAATACATGG
>NW_007136162.1:0-917 GCF_000164805.1 Carlito syrichta | reverse complement strand
AGGGACAAGATATTGACCTACCATGTGACTCAGTAATTCCCCTGCAGAGAATATACCTGGAGGAACTCAAATAATTTTACCAAAAAGATACCTGCACCTGTATGTTTCTTCGGCTCTGATCACTATTGCAATAAAACATGGTAGCAACCCTGTTGCCCATCAAAACTGGAATGGATAAAATAAATGTGGTATATACACAGAGGAATATTATGCAGCTATAAAAAAGGACAGATAGAAGGAATTTGCAGAACGTTTGATGGATATGTGGTAGGTCATTTTCAGTGATTTATCACAGAAACAAAGAACAGAGTTCCATATGTTCTCACTCATGAGCTGAACCTGATCACTTATAGTGCTGTAAGAAAGTGATTGGCAGTAGTGGAAAACTGTTTACAGGGAGAGGTGAGATTTGCTGTGGAGGGATACTGCTAAGGAACGAGGGGCATACCTCATCAACCAGGGACCCTGTATAATCAGTGATTGTATATCTAACTATGAATTGAACTCTAATTTTTTTAAAAATTAAAATAAATGAATAAATAAATGAATAAAATCTAAGCTGTAAAACATGCAACTGACATTTGTTTATTCTATCTTTTAATCTTTTTAATTTTAAAAATGGTTACAATTCAGGGTTGGGCCTAGAAATGTTCATTATGCAGTTATTGATTTTTTAAGAAGTATATAATACTGCAATGATAACTCTTTTTTCACTTAATACGTTAGAATATATGGTATAATTCTGATTTCAAAATTGACAACTACAGTGTTTCTCACACAAATTCTGAATGTTTTATTCTGCCTAAGTTGAAGCTTTTTGAGATTCCAGATCTATATCATTCCTAGATAACTGAAACGTAAGATTCAATGTACCTAAGCGCTATTCAGAAGGCAGAATGCATATTAACTCTAAAAAT
>NW_007136161.1:0-2714 GCF_000164805.1 Carlito syrichta | reverse complement strand
TGAAACGTAAGATTCAATGTACTAAGCGCTATTCAGAAGGCAGAATGCATATTAACTCTTAAAAATTATAGAAAATAAAACAGTAAGGCAATTTAATACAGCTTTTTCCATTCTTATACTTTGTGTACTTTTCTTGGTGGACTCTGTATTTTCTGCGTGTTAATTTTGATTAAATGTTACATATGTGCAATCCTTAGGGAAAAGTTTCCGTTTAATATTTGAGGGAAATATAAAATCTTATTCCCTTCATATTTTAACCTAATTCATATTTTCAAAAGAGTATTTCCATTGAATCCCCTACTATTTTCTCTACCTAAGACATAATGTTGTACTCTGCAACAAAGTATCTGATTACTCTGATACTTTTAATCACCAAGCATTTAAAATCAGGCAGACAGAATAAAGAGAATTTTGACCCAAAACACATTAACCAAAATACATTGAAATTTACAAAGTAGAAGTATTTGGGCTCCTCATTAGTATAAAAATTTAGATAATTGAAAATTCTGAAAAATTGACGATGATCTTAGCTAAATCAGTGTTCAAATCCTTTTGGAAAAGCAGCGCAAAGGCTGTTACATAATATTAAAAACATCCAAACGTTTCTAAACTAAAGAAAGTGCTAAATAGTATGTGGTTGTGCTATAACCAAGATGCAACAAGATCGGTGACCTTAATAATAAAACACTACCACGTGGTCAACTCACTCAGTTTCCCTCCCAGTATGGGAGTTTCTCTGTCCTCTCAATAAATACTGCATTGCAAAAAAAAAAAAAAATACCTCGTTTAGTGGATTTTTGAATTGTCACTTATCCCTGGTGAAGTTTTTGGATAGGTGTGAACACATCGTTTTATTCACTTCTTGGGAATAAAACCCACTATGTCTACCGCATTTGGCAGAGCACTGTGCATAAGCCCTTGAATCCTAAGGATTGCTCAGTAGTCATGGTACCTCTGATTATCATGTCGAAGTTCTGAGGCGGATGTCATTAATGACAATTTGACATGCTTGTTTCCCTGAGTTTGCTTACCTCTTTAATGTAAAAAATTAGACATTTGGTCATTCTACAGATTCAATGAAATAACAATTAAGTTAACATCATTCTTCTCAGACCTGGAAATTGCAATAAAGGATTCATATGAGCTGGCCTCGTTGCCACAGCCTGTAATCCCGCGCCTTTGGGAGGCTGACTTGAATGGATTGCCTGAGCCTGCGGGTTCGAAACCCGCCTGGGCAGCGAGACCTCATCTCTACAATAAATCAAAAAATCGGCCGTGCGTGGTGGCGCATGCCTGTCATTCAGGCTAATTGGAATGCTGAGTAGGAAGGATCACCGGAGCCCAGCAGGTCGAGGTTGCAGTGGAAGGGAGCAGCCAATGCACTCCAGTCAGGAGGAAAGAGTGAGACTCCACCTCAAAAAAAAATTCATATGAAACCATAAACAATCAAGAATAGCCAAAAGAATCTTATCAAAGAAGCGAAGCAGCAGTTATCACTGTTCTAGACTTCAAACTTTACTATATGTTTACAGTAATCAACACAGCCTGGTATTGGTACAAGAATAGGTCCATGGGCCAATGGATCAGGACAGAGAATGAAATCATCAAATTCCCAGCCAACACATCTTTGCAAAAACCTCGAAGACCCCCTGGATAATGGAGAACATATTTAGTAAATGGTTCGCAGAAAAGGCTGACAACATGCACCAGTTTGAAACAAGGCCCCTATCCATCACCATACACATTAACTCTAAATGGATCAAAGACCTAAACGTAAAACACCAAATTATAAAAACCTTAGAAATCGCAGGAGACACCATTAGGGAAACTGGACACTGGATATAATCCCTCTTCAGAACACTAAATACTCAACACTTAAAAAGTAAGTTACACAAGTGGGATCTCATAAAATTAATATATTTCTGGAAAACAAAAGAAATAATCAAAAGAGCAGTGATACAGCCAACAGAATGGGAAAAACGATTCCCTACCTATATATCTGTTAAAAGGTATAACATCTAGGATTTGAAAGTAACTCAAACACTCAGAAAAATCAGACAAACCTTCGCTTTGAAAAGTGTGCAATATACGTGATTAGACACTTTTCATAAGAGGAGATACAAGCAGCCAGCAGACACATGAAAATTGCTCAGCCTCATTCATCAACAAAAAAATGCAAATGAAACCACTTTGAAATACCTCATACCCCCTGTAAGACTGACCATCAATAATATAACAAACAATAACAGATAAAAGTAAGGATTTGGAAAAAAATACATTCTTCTACACTACATGTGGACTGAAAAGTAGAGCAATATCTTGGGAAAACAGTGTGGTGGTTTGTAAAGGGACAAGATATTGAACTATCATGCGACTAAGTAATTCTGCTGTAGAGAATATACCTGGAGGAACTCAAATCATTTTACCAAAAAGATACCTGCACCAGTATGTTTTTTCGGCTCCTATCACAATTGCAATAAAACATGGTAGCAACCATGTTGCCCATCAAAGCTGGAATGGATAAAATAAATTTGGTATATAAACAGAGGAATATTCTGCAGCCATAAAAAAGGACAGATGTAAGGAATTTGCAGAACGTTTGATGGATATGTGGTAGGTCATTTTCAGTGATTTATTACAGAAACAAAGGAACAGCGTTACATATGTTCTCACTCATGAGCTGAAACTTGATCACTTTTAGTGCTGTAAAAAAA
>NW_007136160.1:0-751 GCF_000164805.1 Carlito syrichta | reverse complement strand
TCGCTTTGAAAAGTGTGCAATATACGTGATTAGACACTTTTCATAAGAGGAGATACAAGCAGCCAGCAGACACATGAGAATTGCTCAGCCTCATTCATCAACAAAAAAATGCAAATGAAACCACTTTGAAATACCTCATACCCCCTGTAAGACTGACCATCAATAATATAACAAACAATAACAGATAAAAGTAAGGATTTGGAAAAAAATACATTCTTCTACACTACATGTGGACTGAAAAGTAGAGCAATATCTTGGGAAAACAGTGTGGTGGTTTGTAAAGGGACAAGATATTGAACTATCATGCGACTAAGTAATTCTGCTGTAGAGAATATACCTGGAGGAACTCAAATCATTTTACCAAAAAGATACCTGCACCAGTATGTTTTTTCGGCTCCTATCACAATTGCAATAAAACATGGTAGCAACCATGTTGCCCATCAAAGCTGGAATGGATAAAATAAATTTGGTATATAAACAGAGGTATATTCTGCAGCCATAAAAAAGGACAGATGTAAGGAATTTGCAGAACGTTTGATGGATATGTGGTAGGTCATTTTCAGTGATTTATTACAGAAACAAAGGAACAGCGTTACATATGTTCTCACTCATGAGCTGAACTTGATCACTTTTAGTGCTGTAAAAAAATGATTGGCAGTAGTGCCAAACTGTTTATGGGGAGGGGTGAGATTGGCAGTGGAGGGATACTTCTAAGGAAGTGAGGGGCATACGTCATCAACCAGGGACTCTG
>NW_007136159.1:0-853 GCF_000164805.1 Carlito syrichta | reverse complement strand
CGATACAAGCAGCCAGCAGACACATGAAAATTGCTCAGCCTCATTCATCAACAAAAAAATGCAAATGAAACCACTTTGAAATACCTCATACCCCCTGTAAGACTGACCATCAATAATATAACAAACAATAACAGATAAAAGTAAGGATTTGGAAAAAAATACATTCTTCTACACTACATGTGGACTGAAAAGTAGAGCAATATCTTGGGAAAACAGTGTGGTGGTTTGTAAAGGGACAAGATATTGAACTATCATGCGACTAAGTAATTCTGCTGTAGAGAATATACCTGGAGGAACTCAAATCATTTTACCAAAAAGATACCTGCACCAGTATGTTTTTTCGGCTCCTATCACAATTGCAATAAAACATGGTAGCAACCATGTTGCCCATCAAAGCTGGAATGGATAAAATAAATTTGGTATATAAACAGAGGAATATTCTGCAGCCATAAAAAAGGACAGATGTAAGGAATTTGCAGAACGTTTGATGGATATGTGGTAGGTCATTTTCAGTGATTTATTACAGAAACAAAGGAACAGCGTTACATATGTTCTCACTCATGAGCTGAACTTGATCACTTTTAGTGCTGTAAAAAAATGATTGGCAGTAGTGCCAAACTGTTTATGGGGAGGGGTGAGATTGGCAGTGGAGGGATACTTCTAAGGAAGTGAGGGGCATATGTCATCAACCAGGGACTCTGTATAATCAGTGATTTTATATCTAACTGTGAATTGTACTCCAAATATTTTTTAAAATTAAAACAAATGAGTAAATAAATAATAAAATCTAAGCTGTAAAACATGCGAACTGACTTATTTGTTTATTCTATCTTTTATCTTTTTTACTTTCAAA
>NW_007136158.1:0-795 GCF_000164805.1 Carlito syrichta | reverse complement strand
TTTGGAAAAAAATACATTCTTCTACACTACATGTGGACTGAAAAGTAGAGCAATATCTTGGGAAAACAGTGTGGTGGTTTGTAAAGGGACAAGATATTGAACTATCATGCGACTAAGTAATTCTGCTGTAGAGAATATACCTGGAGGAACTCAAATCATTTTACCAAAAAGATACCTGCACCAGTATGTTTTTTCGGCTCCTATCACAATTGCAATAAAACATGATAGCAACCATGTTGCCCATCAAAGCTGGAATGGATAAAATAAATTTGGTATATAAACAGAGGAATATTCTGCAGCCATAAAAAAGGACAGATGTAAGGAATTTGCAGAACGTTTGATGGATATGTGGTAGGTCATTTTCAGTGATTTATTACAGAAACAAAGGAACAGCGTTACATATGTTCTCACTCATGAGCTGAACTTGATCACTTTTAGTGCTGTAAAAAAATGATTGGCAGTAGTGCCAAACTGTTTATGGGGAGGGGTGAGATTGGCAGTGGAGGGATACTTCTAAGGAAGTGAGGGGCATATGTCATCAACCAGGGACTCTGTATAATCAGTGATTTTATATCTAACTGTGAATTGTACTCCAAATATTTTTTAAAATTAAAACAAATGAGTAAATAAATAATAAAATCTAAGCTGTAAAACATGCAACTGACTTATTTGTTTATTCTATCTTTTATTCTTTTTTACTTTCAAAATGGTTACAATTCAGGGTTGGGCCTAGAAATGTTCATTATGCAGTTATTGATTTTTTTAAAGAAGTGTATAATACTGAAATATAACTGA
>NW_007136157.1:0-829 GCF_000164805.1 Carlito syrichta | reverse complement strand
TGATTCAGTAATTCCGCTGTAGAGAATATACCTGGAGGAACACAAATTATTTTACCAAAAAGATACCTGCACCAGTATGTTTCTTCGGCTGTAATCACAGTTGCAATAAAACATGATAGCAATCATGTTGCCCATCAAAGCTGGAATGGATAAAATAAATGTGGTATATACACAGTGGAATATTATGCAGCCATAAAAAGGACAGATAGAAGGAATTTGCAGAACGTTTGATGGATATGTGGTAGGTTATTTTCAGTGATTTATCACAGAAACAAAGAACAGAGTTCCATATATTCTCACTTATGAGCTGAACTCGATCACTTATACTGCTGTAAGAAAGTGATTGGCAGTAGTGGAAAACTGTTTATGGGGAGGGTTGAGTTTGGCAGTGGAGGGATACTGCTAAGGAAGAGAGGGACATACCTCATCAACCAGGGACCTTGTATAATCAGTGATTGTATATCTAACTGTGAATTGTACTCCAAATTTTTTAAAAAATTTAAATAAATGAATAAATAAATAAATGAAATCTGTAAAACATGAACTGACTTATTTGTGTATTCTATCTTTTATGCTTTCTTACTTTAAAAATAGTTACAATTCAGGGTTGGGCCTAGAAATGTTCGTAATGCACTTATTGATTTTTTAAGAAGTGTATAATACTGCAATGATAACTCCTTTTTCAGTTAATACGTTAGAATACATGATATAATTCTGCCTTCAAAATTGACAACGACAGTGTTTCTCACAGAAATTCTGAATGTTTTATTCTGCCTAAGTTGAAACTTTTTGAGATTCCATATCTATATCATTCTGGATAACTGAAACT
>NW_007136156.1:0-753 GCF_000164805.1 Carlito syrichta | reverse complement strand
CTATATCTTTCCTAGATAACTGAAACTTGAGATTCAGTGTACCTAAGCGCTATTCAAAAGACAGAATGCATAATCACTCTTTAAAATTTTAGAAAATAAAACAGTATCGCAATTTAATACAACTTTTTCCATTCTTATAATTTGTGTGCGTTTTCTTGGTGGACTCTGTATTTTCTGCATGTTAATTTTGATTAAATATTACAGATATAAAAGTTTTCCTTTTATATTTAAAGGAAAAACAAAATCATATTCCTTCATATTTTAACCTAATTCATATTTTCAAAAGAGTATTTCCATTGAATCCCCTACTATTTTCTTTACCTAAGACAATACTGTACTATGCAACAAACTGTCTGATTACTCTGATACTTTTAATCACCAAGCACTTAAAATCAGGCAGACAGAAAAAAGAGAATGTGGAACCCAATATACATTAACCAAAATAGCACGGAAATTTACAAAGTAGTAGTATTTGGGCTCCTCATTAGTATGAAAATGTAGATAATTGAAAATTCTGAATAACTGATAAGGATCTTAGCTAATTCGGTGTTCAAATACTTTTAGAAAAACAGTTCAAAGGCTGTTATATAATACTAAAAACATCCAAAAGTTTGTAAACTATAGAAAGTGCTAAAATAGTATGGGGTTGTGCTATAACCAAGCTCCAACAGGATCGGTGACACTAATAATAAAACACTACCAGGTGGGAAACTCACTCAGGTCCCCTCCCAATATGGGAGTTTCTCTGTTCTC
>NW_007136155.1:0-905 GCF_000164805.1 Carlito syrichta | reverse complement strand
AAATTTACAAAGTAGTAAGTATTTGGGCTCCTCATTAGTATGAAAATGTAGATAATTGAAATTCTGAATAACTGATAAGGATCTAGCTAAATCGGTGTTCAAATACTTTAGAAAAACAGTTCAAAGGCTGTTACATAATACTAAAAATATCCAAAAGTTTGTAAACTATAGAAAGTGCTAAAATAGTATGTGGTTGTGCTATAACCAAGCTCCAACAGGATCGGTGACCCTAATAATAAAACACTACCAGGTGGGAAACTCACTCAGGTCCCCTCCCAATATGGGAGTTTCTCTGTTCTCTGAATAAATACTGCATTACAAAAAAAAAAAAAAGAATACCTGGTTTAGTGGATTTTTGAATGGTCACTTACCCTGGAGAAGTTTTTGGATAGGTTTGAACACATGGTTTTATTCACTTCTTGGGAATAAAATCCACTATATCTACCGCATTTGGCAGAACACTGTACACAAACCCTTGAAACCAAAGATTGCTCTGTAGTCAAAGTTCCTCCCATTATGATGTCAAAGTTCATAAGCTAATGTCATTAAGGATAATTTGACATGCTTGTTTCCTTGACTTTGCTTACCACATTAGTGTAAAAATTAGCCATTTGGTCAATCTACAGATTCAATGAAATAACCATTAAGTTAACATCATTCTTTCCAGACTTGGAAATTATTATAAAGAATTCATATGACCTCGTTGGCACATCCTGTAATCCCGCTCCTTTGGGAGGCGGAGGTGAGTGGATTGCCTGAGTCCACGTGTCCGAGACCCGTCTGGGCAGCAAGACCTCATCTCTACAATAAATCAAAAAATCGACCGGGCGTGCTAGCGCATGCCTGTCATTCAGGCTACTTGGAATGCTGAGACAGAGGGATCACCAGAGCCCAGCAGGTCGAGA
>NW_007136154.1:3240-4239 GCF_000164805.1 Carlito syrichta | reverse complement strand
CGACCCAATATACATTAACCATAATAACATGGAAATTTAAAATGTAGTAAGTATTTGCGCCTCCTCATTAGTATAAAAAATTAGATAATTGAAAATTCTGAAAAATTGATGATGATCTTAGCTAAATCGGTGTTCAAATACTTTTAGAAAAACAGCACAAAGGCTGTTACATACGACTAAAAACATCTAAAAGTTTCTAAACTAAAGAAAGGGCTAAAATAGTATGTGGTTGTGCTACAACCAAGCTACAACAGAATGGGTGACCCTAATAATAAAACACTATCACGTGGACAACTCACTCAGGTCCACTCTCAGTATGGGAGTTTCTCTGTCCTCTCAATAAATATTGCATTACAAAAATAAAAGAAAAGAATAACTCGATTAGTGGATTTTTGAATGGTCACTTATCCCTGGAGAAATTTTTGGATAGGTGTGAACACATGGTTTTATTCACTTCTTGGCAATAAAATCCACTCTATCTACCGCATTTGGTAGAGCACTGTACACAAGCCCTTGAAGCCTAAGGATTGCTCAGTAGTCATGGTCTCCCCGATTATGATGTCAAAGTTCTGAGGCGGATGTCATTAATGACAATTTTACATGCTTGTTTCCCTGAGTTTGCTTACCTCTTTAAAGTAAAAATTAGCCATTTGGTCAATCTACAGATTCAATGAAATAACAATTAAGTTAACATCATTCTTCTCAGACCTGAAATTTACAATAAAGGATTCATATGAGCCGGCCTCGTTGGCACAGCCTGTAATCCCGCACCTTTGGGAGGCTGAGGTGTGTGAATTGCCTGAGCCGGCAGGTTCAAAACCCGCCTGGGAAGCGAGACCTCATCTCTACAATAAATCAAAAAATGAGACAGGCATGGTGGCGCATGCCTGCCATTCAGGCTAGTTGAAATGCTGAGTCAGAAGGATCACCGGAGCCCAGCAGTTCGAGGTTGTGGTGACCAGGAGCAGCCAATGCACTCCAGTCATGGTGAAAGAGTGA
>NW_007136154.1:0-1451 GCF_000164805.1 Carlito syrichta | reverse complement strand
AATACTAAAAATATCCAAAAGTTTGTAAACTATAGAAAGTGCTAAAATAGTATGTGGTTGTGCTATAACCAAGCTCCAACAGGATCGGTGACCCTAATAATAAAACACTACCAGGTGGGAAACTCACTCAGGTCCCCTCCCAATATGGGAGTTTCTCTGTTCTCTGAATAAATACTGCATTACAAAAAAAAAAAAAAGAATACCTGGTTTAGTGGATTTTTGAATGGTCACTTACCCTGGAGAAGTTTTTGGATAGGTTTGAACACATGGTTTTATTCACTTCTTGGGAATAAAATCCACTATATCTACCGCATTTGGCAGAACACTGTACACAAACCCTTGAAACCAAAGATTGCTCTGTAGTCAAAGTTCCTCCCATTATGATGTCAAAGTTCATAAGCTAATGTCATTAAGGATAATTTGACATGCTTGTTTCCTTGACTTTGCTTACCACATTAGTGTAAAAATTAGCCATTTGGTCAATCTACAGATTCAATGAAATAACCATTAAGTTAACATCATTCTTTCCAGACTTGGAAATTATTATAAAGAATTCATATGACCTCGTTGGCACATCCTGTAATCCCGCTCCTTTGGGAGGCGGAGGTGAGTGGATTGCCTGAGTCCACGTGTCCGAGACCCGTCTGGGCAGCAAGACCTCATCTCTACAATAAATCAAAAAATCGACCGGGCGTGCTAGCGCATGCCTGTCATTCAGGCTACTTGGAATGCTGAGACAGAGGGATCACCAGAGCCCAGCAGGTCGAAGTTGCGGGGTCGGGAGCAGGCAATGCACTCCAGTCAGGGCGAAATAGTGAGACTCCAACTCAAAAAAAAATAAAAAATAAAAACCAGAATTCATATGAATCAATAAACCATCAAGAATAGCCAAAAGAATCTTATCAAAAGAAACAGCAGGAGTTATCACTGTTCTAGTCTTTCTACTTTACTATATGTTTACAGTAATCAACACAGCCTGGTATAGGTACAAGAATAGGTCCATAGGTCAATGGATCAGGACAGAGAAAGAAATCATCAAATTCTCAGCCAACTCATCTTTGCAAAAACCTCGAAGACTCACTGGTTAATGGAGAAAATATTCAGTAAATGGTTCGGGGAAAAGGCTGACAATATGCACCAGATTGAAACAAGGCCCCTATCTATCACCATACACATTATCTCTAAATGGATCAAAGATCTAAATGTAAAACACCCAATTATAATAATTTTAGAAATCGCAGGAGACACCATTAGGGAAACTGGAACCTGAATATAATTCCGCTTCAGAACACTAAATACTCAACACTTAAAATGTAAGGAAGACAAGTGTGATCTCATAAAATTAATATACTGCTGCACACAAAAGAAACCATCAGAAGAGCAAGGATACAGCAAACAAAATAGGAAAAACAATTCTCTACCTATATATCTGTAAAAAGCCATGACATCTA
>NW_007136153.1:0-789 GCF_000164805.1 Carlito syrichta | reverse complement strand
ATAAATCCACTATATCTAATGCATTTGGCAGAACACTGTACACAAGCCCTTGAAGCCAAAGATTGCTCTGTAGTCAAGGTTCCTCCCATTATGATGTCAAAGTTCATAAGCTAATGTCATTAACGATAATTTGACATGCTTTTTTCCGTGACTTTGCTTACCACATTAGTGTAAAAATTAGCCATTTGGTCAATCTACAGATTCAATGAAATAACCATTAAGTTAACATCATTCTTTCCAGACGTGGAAATTATTATAAAGAATTCATATGACCTCGTTGGCACAGCCTGTAATCCCGCTCCTTTGGGACTCGGAGGTGAGTGGATTGCCTGAGTCCACGTGTCCGAGACCCGTCTGGGCAGCAAGACCTCATCTCTACAATAAATCAAAAAATCGACAGGGCGTGCTAGCGTATGCCTGTCATTCAGGCTACATGGAATGCTGAGACAGAGGGATCACCAGAGCCCAGCAGGTCGAAGTTGCGGGGTCGGGAGCAGGCAATGCACTCCAGTCAGGGTGAAATAGTGAGACTCCAACTAAAAAAAAAATAAAAATAAAAACCAGAATTCATATGAAACAATAAACCATCAAGAATAGCCAAAAGAATCTTATCAAAAGAAACAGCAGGAGTTATCACTGTTCTAGTCTTTCTACTTTACTATATGTTTACAGTAATCAACACAGCCTGTATAGGTACAAGAATATGTCCATAGGTCAATGGATCAGACAGAGAAAGAAATCATCAAATTCTCAGTCAACTCATCTTTGCAAAACCTCGAAGACTCACTG
>NW_007136152.1:0-876 GCF_000164805.1 Carlito syrichta | reverse complement strand
CTTTGGGACTCGGAGGTGAGTGGATAGCATGAGTACACGTGTCCGAGACCCGTCTGGGCAGCAAGACCTCATCTCTACAATAAATCAAAAAATCGACAGGGCGTGCTAGCGTATGCCTGTCATTCAGGCTACATGGAATGCTGAGACAGAGGGATCACCAGAGCCCAGCAGGTCGAAGTTGCGGGGTCGGGAGCAGGCAATGCACTCCAGTCAGGGTGAAATAGTGAGACTCCAACTCAAAAAAAAAATAAAAATAAAAACCAGAATTCATATGAAACAATAAACCATCAAGAATAGCCAAAAGAATCTTATCAAAAGAAACAGCAGGAGTTATCACTGTTCTAGTCTTTCTACTTTACTATATGTTTACAGTAATCAACACAGCCTGGTATAGGTACAAGAATAGGTCCATAGGTCAATGGATCAGGACAGAGAAAGAAATCATCAAATTCTCAGCCAACTCATCTTTGCAAAAACCTCGAAGACTCACTGGTTAATGGAGAAAATATTCAGTAAATGTTTCAGGGAAAAGGCTGACAACATGCACCAGATTGAAACAAGGCCCCTATCTATCACCATACACATTATCTCTAAATGGATCAAAGATCTAAATGTAAAACACCCAATTATAATAATTTCAGAAATCACAGGAGACACCATTAGGGAAACTGGAACCTGAATATAATTCCGCTT
The DNA here is from genome assembly GCF_000164805.1 of Carlito syrichta. Classification (NCBI taxonomy): domain Eukaryota; kingdom Metazoa; phylum Chordata; class Mammalia; order Primates; family Tarsiidae; genus Carlito; species Carlito syrichta. The sequence goes on along the minus strand of NW_007136152.1, from coordinate 183 downwards.
CAGAACACTAAATACTCAACACTTAAAATGTAAGGAAGACAAGTGTGATCTCATAAAATTAATATACTGCTGCACACAAAAGAAACCATCAGAAGGAAGGATACAGCAACAAATAGGAAAAACGATTCTCTACCTATATATCTGTAAAAAGCCATGACATCTAGGATCTACAAGTAACTCAAA
>NW_007136151.1:0-923 GCF_000164805.1 Carlito syrichta | reverse complement strand
AATGAAACCATTTTGAATACCACATACCCCCTGTAAGACTGGCAATCATTAATAAAACAAACAATAACATATGCAGGTAAGGTTTTGGGAAAAAAATACATTCTTCTACACCGCATGTGGACTGAAAAGTAGAGCAATATCTTTGGAAAACAGTGTGATGGTTTGTAAATGGACAAGATATTGACCTACCATGTGACTCAATATTTCCGCTGTAGACAATATACCTAGAGGAACTGAAAACATTTTACCAAAAAGATACCTGCACCAGTATGTTTTTTATGCTTTAATCACAATTGCAATAAAACATGGTACCAACCATGTTGCCCATCAAACTGAAATGGATAATATAAATGTGGTATATACACAGTGAAATATTATGCAGCCATAAAAAAGGACAGATATAAGGAATTTGCAGAACGTTTGATGGATATGTGGTAGGTCTTTTTCAGTGATTTATCACAGAAATAAAGAACAGAGTTCCATAAGTTCTCACTCATGAGCTGAACTTGATGACTTATAGTGCTATAAGAAAGTGATTCGCAGTAGTGGAAAACATTTTATGGGAAGGGGTGAGATTGACAGTGGAGTGATACTGCTAAGGAAGGAAGGGGTATACCGAACCAACCAGAAACACTGCATAATCAATGTTTGTATATCTAATTCTGAAATGTACCACACATTTTTTTAAAAATTAAAATTAATTATTAAATAAATAAATAAATAAATAAAAGCTGTAAAAAATGCAACTGACTTTATTTTTATTCTATTTTGTATTGCTTTTGCTTTAAAAATGGTTACAATACAGGGTTGGGCCTATAAATATTCATTATGCAAGGATTGATTTCTTTAAGAAATATATAATACTCCAATTATAACTTCTTTCATTTAATACGTTGGATACATGGTGTAATTCTGCCTTCAAA
>NW_007136150.1:0-819 GCF_000164805.1 Carlito syrichta | reverse complement strand
GGACCCATTATATATAAACCAAAATAAGATGTAGATTTACAATGTAGTAAGTATTTGGTCTCTGCATTAATGTAAAAATTTAGCTAAGTGAAAATTTTGGAAAATTAATTATGATCTTAGCAAAAGCAATGTTCAAACCCTGTAGGAAAACCTGCGCAAAGTCTGTTACACAATTATAAAAACATCCAAAACTTTCTAAACTAACGAAAGTAAAGTGCTAGATATTATTTGGTTGTGCTACAACCAAGCCTCAACAGGACTCCGTGACTGTAACAATAAAAGACTACCTCTTGAGCAACTCCCTCAAGTCCCGTACCAGTTTGAGTTTCTTGGTCCTCTCAATTTGCACAGTTTAAAAAACAGAAAAACAAAAAAAAAACTACCTTTTTTAGAGGATTCTTGAATGGTCACTGATCCCTGGAGAAAATTTTGGATAGGCGGGAACACATGGTTCCCTTCACTTCTTTGGAATGAAATCCACCATGTCTACCCCATTTGGCAGAGCACTGTACACACGTGCTTGAAGCCTACGGAATGCTCAGTAGTTAAGATCCCTCCCATTATGATGTCAAAGTTTTGAGGCTGATGTCATTAATGACAATTTCACATTCTTTTTTCCCTGAATTTGCTTACCTCTATATTGTAAAAATTATCCTTTTGGTCAATCTATAGATTCAATGAAATAACCATTAAGTTAACATTATTCTTCTCAGACCTGGAAATTACAATAAAGAATTCATATGAGCCGGTTCGGTGGCACAGCCTGTAATTCCACGCCTTTGGGAGGCTGTGGTTAGTGGATTGCCAGAATCTGCGGGT
>NW_007136149.1:0-753 GCF_000164805.1 Carlito syrichta | reverse complement strand
AATTTTGGAAATTAATTATGATCTTAGCAAAAGCAATGTTCAAACCCTGTAGGAAAACCTGCGCAAAGTCTGTTACACAATTATAAAAACATCCAAAACTTTCTAAACTAACGAAAGTAAAGTGCTAGATATTATTTGGTTGTGCTACAACCAAGCCTCAACAGGACTCCGTGACTGTAACAATAAAAGACTACCTCTTGGGCAACTCCCTCAAGTCCCGTACCAGTTTGACAGTTTCTTGGTCCTCTCAATTTGCACAGTTTAAAAAACAGAAAAACAAAAAAAACTACCTTTTTTAGAGGATTCTTGAATGGTCACTGATCCCTGGAGAAAATTTTGGATAGGCGGGAACACATGGTTCCCTTCACTTCTTTGGAATGAAATCCACCATGTCTACCCCATTTGGCAGAGCACTGTACACATGTGCTTGAAGCCTACGGAATGCTCAGTAGTTAAGATCCCTCCCATTATGATGTCAAAGTTTTGAGGCTGATGTCATTAATGACAATTTCACATTCTTTTTTCCCTGAATTTGCTTACCTCTATATTGTAAAAATTATCCTTTTGGTCAATCTATAGATTCAATGAAATAACCATTAAGTTAACATTATTCTTCTCAGACCTGGAAATTACAATAAAGAATTCATATGAGCCGGTTCGGTGGCACAGCCTGTAATTCCACGCCTTTGGGAGGCTGTGGTTAGTGGATTGCCAGAATCTGCGGGTCCAAGACCCGGCTGGGCAGCGAGACCT
>NW_007136148.1:0-846 GCF_000164805.1 Carlito syrichta | reverse complement strand
AATGACAGTAGTGAAAAACTGTTTAGGGGGAGGGGGTGAGAATGACAGTGGAGGGATACTCTAAGGAAGGAGGGGCATACTCATCAACCAGGGACCCTGCAAAATCAAAGTTTGTGTACCTAACTCTCAATTGTAACCCACATTTTTAAAAAAAATTAAAATAAATTATTAAATAAATAAAAAAATAAAGCTGTAAAACATGCAACTGACTATATTTATATTTTTTACTATAAAAGTGGTTACAATTCAGGGTTGAGCCTGGAAATGTTCATTATGCCGAGATTGATTTTTTAAGAATTGTAAAATACTCCAATAATAACTAATTTTCCTTTTAATACGTTGGAATTCATGGTATAATTCTGCCTTCAATATTGACAACTACAGTGTCTGTCAAATAAATTCTGAATGTTTTATTCTACTTACATTGAAACTTGTTGAGATTCTAGATCTATATCATTCTAAGAAAAGTCAACCTTGAGATTCAATGTAACTAAGAGCTATTCAGAAGACAGAATGCATAATAAATCTTAAAAAATTTAGAAAATAAAACAGTACTGTAATTTAATACCGCTTTTTCCATTTTTAAAATTTGTGTGTATTATCTTTTTGCACTCTGTATTTTCTGCTTGTTTATTTTGATTAAATGTTACAGATGTGCAATCCTTAGATAAAAGATTCCCTTAAATATTTGAAGAAAATATAAAATCACGTTCTTTATGTTTTAACACAATTTATATTTTTAAAGGAGTATTTCCATTGAATCCCCTAGTATTTCTCTATCTACGACATAATGCTGTACTCTGCAACAAAGGATCCAATTAATCTGATACATTTAATCACCAAGCA
>NW_007136147.1:0-940 GCF_000164805.1 Carlito syrichta | reverse complement strand
ATACGTTGGAATTCATGGTATAATTCTGCCTTCAATATTGACAACTACAGTGTCTGTCAAATAAATTCTGAATGTTTTATTCTACTTACATTGAAACTTGTTGAGATTCTAGATCTATATCATTCTAAGAAAAGTCAACCTTGAGATTCAATGTAACTAAGAGCTATTCAGAAGACAGAATGCATAATAAATCTTAAAAAATTTAGAAAATAAAACAGTACTGTAATTTAATACCGCTTTTTCCATTTTTAAAATTTGTGTGTATTATCTTTTTGCACTCTGTATTTTCTGCTTGTTTATTTTGATTAAATGTTACAGATGTGCAATCCTTAGATAAAAGATTCCCTTAAATATTTGAAGAAAATATAAAATCACGTTCTTTATGTTTTAACACAATTTATATTTTTAAAGGAGTATTTCCATTGAATCCCCTAGTATTTCTCTATCTACGACATAATGCTGTACTCTGCAACAAAGGATCCAATTAATCTGATACATTTAATCACCAAGCATTTACAATGAGGCACACAGGAAAAAGAGAATTTGGGGCCCAATATATAAACCAAATAACATGGAGATTTAGAAAGTAGTAAGTATCTGGGCACTGTATTCGTATAAAAATTTAGATAATTGAAAATTCTGGAAAAAGATTATAATCTTAGCAAAAGCAAAGTTCAAAACCTGTAGGAAAAAGGGCTCAAAGGCTGTAACACAATATTAAAAGCATCCAAAAGATTCTAAACTAAAGAAAGTGCTAAAATATTATTTGGCTGTGCTATAACCAATCTCTAACAGGACTCCTTGACCATAATAATAAGAGACTACCTCTTGGGCAACTCCTTCAGGTCACCACCCAGTATGGGAGTTTCTTGGTCCTCTCAATAAAGACTGCTTTAAAAAAAGAAAAATACTACCTCGTTTAGAGGATTCTTAAATGGTG
>NW_007136146.1:0-932 GCF_000164805.1 Carlito syrichta | reverse complement strand
AGTACCCCAATCTATCATCATTCACATTAACTCTAAATGGATCAAAGATCTAGACATAAAACACCAAAGTATAATAATCTTCGAAAACGCAGGAGACACCATTAGGGAAACTGGAACCGGAAACTAATTCCTCTTCAGAGCCCTAAATACCCATGCCTTAAGAAGTAAGTTAGACAAGACGGATCTCATCGAATTAACATACTTCTGCAAAACAAAAGAAGCCATCAGAAGAGCAGGGATATAGCCAATAGAATGGGAAAAGCTATTCTCCACCTATATATCTGTAAGAAGGCATAGCATCTAGAATCTACAAGAAACTCAAACACTCAGAAAAATCAAACATTATCTTTGAAAAGTGTGCAAAATACGTGATTGGACTTTTTTCATAAGAAGAGGTCTGGGAAGGCAGCAGACACATGAAAATTGCTCGGCCTCTCTCATTATCAAAGAAATGCAAATTAAACCACTTTGAAATACCACATACCCCCTGTGATACTGGCCATGATTAATAACACAAACAATAACAGATGCAGGTAAGGATTTAGAAAGAAATAAATACTTCTACATTTCATGTGGATGGACAACTATAGCAACATCTGTGGAAAATTGTGTGGTGGTTTGTAAAGGGACAAGATGTTGACCCACCATGAGACTCAGTAATTCCCTTGTAGAGAATATACCTGGAGGAACTAAAATCATTTTACCGAAATGATAACTGCACATGTAGGATTTTTCTAGCTCTAATCACAATTGCATAAAACATGGTACTAACCATGTTACCCATCAAAGCTGGAATGGATAAAATAAATGTGGTATATACAGAGGGGAATATTATGCAGCCATAAAAAAGGACAGATATAAGGATTTTGCAAAACGTTTGATGCATATGAGGTAGGACATTTTCAGTGATTTATCACAGAAACAAAGAACAG
>NW_007136145.1:0-4765 GCF_000164805.1 Carlito syrichta | reverse complement strand
CTCCACCTTTTGAAAGAAGAAATAATAACTTTTTATGTTCCTGGGGCAGAATGAGTGAGCACGAATGGAGGAGTTATCTGGGTGGGGATGGGCAATCCCAGAGCTAATTGCATCACTGGACCCACTCTGGAATGTGGAGCCCCAAATACAATCATCTTGGAGGAAATTGTCCAAAGACATATTATCCTGGTTCGAGATGACATCTGCATTGTGACTAAGCCTTGGGGGCCAAGGGAGGCATTTGGGGGAACAAGTACAAGGGTTTGCTTGAAGCTAAGGAAATCCTCAATCCTTCTGTAAACTCTGCAGCAGAGACTGAAAGTCAAGTCTTCTAGGGGTAGAATGCTGAGGGAACAGAGGTTCAGAGGGATGCCTTAGGGGTATGTGCCTTTTGGTGGAGCAGAGGGCAGTGCTTAGGAGACTTTCACTGTTCTCCTGGTGATTTCTGCAGCCCAGTGGCCCAATGTTAAGATCTTCATTTTCTGCCAGCTTCTAATTCATAACAAGCAGCCAAAGTCACAGACTTCATTGACTGAGCTCCAGAGCTCTTCTTTGCCTTTATTGAGGAGTGACTGTCAATGACTTGTCAAATTTTTTTAGGTTTAAAAAAAACACCCACTATGTCCAGTGGAACTTGGATTGGACCAGATGGTTTCACGGACACAGTCCCATATGAAAGTTCATTTCTAGACACTTTCTGGCAGAAAGTAATATGCTCCATGATGACTCTCATCATGATCATCAGTCCGATGCTAGTTGAAGCACAGCATTCATGAGAATGGTGTCAACAATTTGTGCAAGAAACTTCCTAGAAGTGGACGTTATTCCATATCATATTCATCATATACAGTGTTAGGTAACTCATCTCTATGATATATTGTAAAGACCTCACCATCTCTCCAGAAAGGAAAGTCACCACAGAGATGTCATTTTGAATATAGACTTCTCCAGGATCCTGGTGGTTGCTCAGGTGAACATGAGAAAATCAGACTGTGAGCATGTTTCCCCTTTACCATTATTGGGAGTGTGTTTGGAAATGAAGGAAACCACACTCTGATAAAAAGCAAGATAATATCTTAAGAAAAATAGACCAAAGTAAGACAGTGACAAAATGTGTAGACACTGAAGATAAAATAAGAACTGGCATGTTTTGGAATGTTTATGGGGAAAATGTAGAAGCCTTGCAGCTGAGAGGAGGACTGAAAAGGAGTGAGGACTGTAGCATGGTGCCTAGGTGGTTGAAAGGGTGAGGTAGGCACAAATTGGTGTGAACCGAGTGACAGCTAGAGAGCCCTGGGAAGGTTAGGCACGGCCAGCCTGTGTTGTAAGAGGCACCAGCATGAAATCGCTCTATATTGACAAACAGTCATGAATCCTGCTGTGGCTCTAGACCAACCACAAGAGCTCCTCTGCCATTGGCCTTCTAGTAAGGCCCATGGCAAAATGCCAGCAAGGACTATGGCTGTCTTCTGTCCACCACAAGAAGGAAGTCTTTTCCTAGTTTCATACTACAACGACTGAAATACATGCAAGGGTGAGAAGACTGCCTTGCCTTTTGGCCCTCGACAACCAGCATCTATGAGGGTGGAACTCCAAAAATTGGAATTATCTTTTGTAGGGTGGGCCTCTTGTAGTGTAGGCTTTACCCACTAGGCAAGTGCTCTAGGAACCCATCAGAATCAATGTACCAGTGAATGTTGTGAGAGTCTGTGTTCTACTTCAGTGATTTTTTTGAGGTTCTTTCAACATCTATGCCCATTTCACAGTGTATAAATTACACAAACAACTTGCCCACATCAAGCTGAGTCTTCAGCATTTTTTGACCTAATATGACACAACCCAGGCTGCAGCTTTCCTATTCACCAGATCTCGCCCCAAGTGACTTTTATGCTTGTTTCCCTGGATGAAAAAAATCCTAAAGGGACATGTTTTGCCCATATGGGAGAGGTGAAACAAAAAAAGGCAGAAGCACTAAAAGGCATAAAAATTGGTCAGTTGAAAAACTGTCTTTGAGCAGTAGAAAAAGCATTTTGGTGGGTGTTTTGCATCAAACAGTACTTTGAAGATGAGTCAAGTTTCAGCACGTAAGAATAAATGCACAACTTTTAATAAATAAATTCCATTTAGGGGTGGATCTTCCTTTGTAAATGGAAAGCATTCATGCTGGGTGCAGTGGCACAGGCCTGTAATCCCAGCACTTTGAGAGGCTGAGGTGGGAGGATCACTTGCGGTCAGGAGTTTAAGACCAGTCTTTTCACTTTTAACTTGTACTGAGACTTTTAACTTTTTCAAGACTTGCTTTTCAGCTGAACCTTGAACCACAATGGAAGGTGGTCTGATTCAACTCTTTATTGGTTGCTTCCCTTTACTTTATTCCTTCCCTTCCTCCCTAGTGATGTTCTTTGCAACCTCCAAATAAACTACAGTTGACCCTTGAACAATTCAGGTTTGAACCCTGTGGATCCACTTATGAGCACATTATTTTCAATAAAAGTTATACCAAGTGTGCCTGCATATCTGCCTCCACATTTCCCCTCCTCCACCTCTTCCACCTTTGCCACTCCTGAGACCAAAGACCAACTCCACCTCTTACTCCCCCTCCTTAGTGTACTCCGTGTGAAGATGATGAGCATGAAACTATATGAGGATCCAATGCCACTAGATGAAGAGTAAACATTTTCTCTTTCTTATGATTTTCTTATATTTTATCTAGATTACTTTATTATGAGAATACAGTATATAATACATATTACATATAACCGAGTTTTCTTCATAGGTCATATGTGATTTATTCAATTTATAATGTCAGGTTTATATTTGGGAGAAGCCAAATTAAACATTTAGTATTTATCCAATGACCTTCTAAATTCACTTATTATTCCATTTATAAATTAGTTTGTATTTCAGAAATGTACAAAATTGAGTCTTCTGCCAAAAAAAAGAGTAAGATTTTATGTATTCCTCTGGCATCTTCACCATTTTTACATCTCCCCACACCTTTAATTCACCTGATATCATCAGCAGTAAAATGTTGAATACTATTCATAGTAGTAAACAGTCCTTTTGTCCCAATGATCAGGGTGGAAGGTTTTTTGGTATTTCACCAGTAGGTAAAATATTAGCTGTAGGTCCTATAGATAGACTTTTAAATAAATAAGGAAATTTGCTTTTTCTAAATTTGCTAAGATCTCTTTTGTTTTAATTATGAAGGGAAGTTTAACTTATAAAAGTTTGGAGTGAATATTATTTTTAAATGCTATTTAAAATGCCAAACCAACATAAAGGTCCTAGAGTAAATCCCACTTAGATTATGATGTATTGTAAAATACATATATTCTATGTAAAAATATACATATTTAAACAGATATTGTCAGATTTAGTATGCTCATGTGTTATTTATAAGTCTTGAACTTCAAAGGAGGGAATAATAAGAGACTAATGTTGAACTGGTGGGCAGGTATACAAAATCCACAGATGTAGTAAGAACTGTGAACATTTTATGAAGGGGGCTCCCATGTGTAGTAAGTTAACATTCATGTTACATACTTCCCATGTTTCCTTTGGAGTGCTGACTTATCTTTAAATATATTACAATTAGACCATATGTATCAAAAGATGATATGGGGACCTTACAGCACTCAGTGTCCAGTCTCTATAAACTGGCCAGAACCAGTCGTTGGTCTCTTATCAAGAGAAAGTGACAGAAATCAGTCTCATGTCCAATGAAAGCTTGTCCAATTATGGCAGCCGAGAAACTGCACATCTGAGGAATCTGGTGCTGGGACACAGCAAGCATTGACCCTGAGCAACTAATGGTGTAGCCAACAAAATCTTTCTTTTTAATACAATCAAGGTATTGACACTAGAAAACTGCCCACTGAGAGACATCATAGCTTGGAAGATTGTTTTTTGCCTAAGGTCCTTTGCTGTAGCTGAAGAACACTAGCATTCAACATGCCACAGGTAGAATGCTGGACAATTAACAGGCCCCTAGGAAGAAACTTGAACCAAAATCAACAGAAGTCAGTGGAAAAACACTGAGGTGTCTGTCTTGCTTGTTAAAGTTGTCAGAATCACAACTTTCTGTTCCGTTGGGGCCCTGGCATGCCTTTCCTTGAGTATATCCAAGGGCCTTCACACTCTTGTCACCTGCAAGTTGCTCTACTGTATCTGAGCATCTCTCCTTCTCAAACAGCCCTACAATATTTGGCATCCAACAGTTCAGATCCTCTGTTTTCCTCAGGTGCACCTAAAATCAAAATGGAGATACCCATGTTATAAAGAAAACAAAACAAAACAAAAGAAACAAAAACCTGACAAATAGGACTGGGAAAGGCTATAAAGACAGTATCCTCATGCTATATGCTAAATAACAAAACTATCCCAAAAGACTCTGCAAAAAGGACACCCTGGCACAAAGACCATCCCAAATTTACACACAAAAATATTAAGTGTCAAATATAGAGAAGGTCTTCTTCAAAGACTTCTGCCCAGTAACCGCCTTTGACTCTAGATAACTTCATCTCAGATGATAGAATTTTTTGTTAATCTCATTAATTCCATGTTCTGATGTAATTTGTTCCTAGGGTTAAAGTTTCCACAGACTTTTCTGCCATCTGATTTGAGCAGCCCAAGAGCCAGAAAAGCGTAGGAACGCAAAAGATGAAGATGATGGCTTCTAAATCACATGTTGTCACATAGAGTTGGTGTCACCTAATATGTGACAGATGCCATGAGCAACAGTCTCCCTGAGGCATGTGACAGG
>NW_007136144.1:0-3385 GCF_000164805.1 Carlito syrichta | reverse complement strand
AAAGGCATTAAAATTGGTCAGTTGAAAAACTGTCTTTGAGCAGTAGAAAAAGCATTTTGTGAGTGTTTTGCATCAAACAGTACTTTGAAGATGAGTCAAGTTTCAGCACGTAAGAATAAATGCACAACTTTTAATAAATAAATTCCATTTAGGGGTGGATCTTCCTTTGTAAATGGAAAGCATTCATGCTGGGTGCAGTGGAACAGGCCTGTAATCCCAGCACTTTGAGAGGCTGAGGTGGGAGGATCACTTGAGGTCAGGAGTTTAAGACCAGTCTTTTCACTTTTAACTTGTACTGAGACTTTTAACTTTTTCAAGACTTGCTTTTCAGCTGAACCTTGAACCACAATGGAAGGTGGTCTGATTCAACTCTTTATTGGTTGCTTCCCTTTACTTTATTCCTTCCCTTCCTCCCTAGTGATGTTCTTTGCAACCTCCAAATAAACTACAGTTGACCCTTGAACAATCCAGGTTTGAACCCTGTGGATCCACTTATGAGCACATTATTTTCAATAAAAGTTATACCAAGTGTGCCTGCATATTCTGCCTCCACATTTCTCCTCCTCCACCTCTTCCACCTTTGCCACTCCTGACACCAAAGACCAACTCCACCTCTTACTCCCCCTCCTTAGTGTACTCCGTGTGAAGATGATGAGCATGAAACTATATGAGGATCCAATGCCACTAGATGAAGAGTAAACATTTTCTCTTTCTTATGATTTTCTTAATATTTTATCTAGATTACTTTATTATGAGAATACAGTATATAATACATATTACATATAACCGAGTTTTCTTCATAGGTCATATGTGATTTATTCAATTTATAATGTCAGGTTTATATTTGGGAGAAGCCAAATTAAACATTTAGTATTTATCCAATGACCTTCTAAATTCACTTATTATTCCATTTATAAATTAGTTTGTATTTCAGAAATGTACAAAATTGAGTCTTCTGCCAAAAAAAAGAGTAAGATTTTATGTATTCCTCTGGCATCTTCACCATTTTTACATCTCCCCACACCTTTAATTCACCTGATATCATCAGCAGTAAAATGTTGAATACTATTCATAGTAGTAAACAGTCCTTTTGTCCCAATGATCAGGGTGGAAGGTTTTTTGGTATTTCACCAGTAGGTAAAATATTAGCTGTAGGTCCTATAGATAGACTTTTAAATAAATAAGGAAATTTGCTTTTTCTAAATTTGCTAAGATCTCTTTTGTTTTAATTATGAAGGGAAGTTTAACTTATAAAAGTTTGGAGTGAATATTATTTTTAAATGCTATTTAAAATGCCAAACCAACATAAAGGTCCTAGAGTAAATCCCACTTAGATTATGATGTATTGTAAAATACATATATTCTATGTAAAAATATACATATTTAAACAGATATTGTCAGATTTAGTATGCTCATGTGTTATTTATAAGTCTTGAACTTCAAAGGAGGGAATAATAAGAGACTAATGTTGAACTGGTGGGCAGGTATACAAAATCCACAGATGTAGTAAGAACTGTGAACATTTTATGAAGGGGGCTCCCATGTGTAGTAAGTTAACATTCATGTTACATACTTCCCATGTTTCCTTTGGAGTGCTGACTTATCTTTAAATATATTACAATTAGACCATATGTATCAAAAGATGATATGGGGACCTTACAGCACTCAGTGTCCAGTCTCTATAAACTGGCCAGAACCAGTCGTTGGTCTCTTATCAAGAGAAAGTGACAGAAATCAGTCTCATGTCCAATGAAAGCTTGTCCAATTATGGCAGCCGAGAAACTGCACATCTGAGGAATCTGGTGCTGGGACACAGCAAGCATTGACCCTGAGCAACTAATGGTGTAGCCAACAAAATCTTTCTTTTTAATACAATCAAGGTATTGACACTAGAAAACTGCCCACTGAGAGACATCATAGCTTGGAAGATTGTTTTTTGCCTAAGGTCCTTTGCTGTAGCTGAAGAACACTAGCATTCAACATGCCACAGGTAGAATGCTGGACAATTAACAGGCCCCTAGGAAGAAACTTGAACCAAAATCAACAGAAGTCAGTGGAAAAACACTGAGGTGTCTGTCTTGCTTGTTAAAGTTGTCAGAATCACAACTTTCTGTTCTGTTGGGGCCCTGGCATGCCTTTCCTTGAGTATATCCAAGGGCCTTCACACTCTTGTCACCTGCAAGTTGCTCTACTGTATCTGAGCATCTCTCCTTCTCAAACAGCCCTACAATATTTGGCATCCAACAGTTCAGATCCTCTGTTTTCCTCAGGTGCACCTAAAATCAAAATGGAGATACCCATGTTATAAAGAAAACAAAACAAAACAAAAGAAACACAAACCTGACAAATAGGACTGGGAAAGGCTATAAAGACAGTATCCTCATGCTATATGCTAAATAACAAAACTATCCCAAAAGACTCTGCAAAAAGGACACCCTGGCACAAAGACCATCCCAAATTTACACACAAAAATGTTAAGTGTCAAATATAGACACTTCTGCCCAGTAACCGCCTTTGACTCTAGATAACTTCATCTCAGATGATAGAATTTTATGTTAATCTCATTAATTCCGTGTTCTGATGTAATTTGTTCCTAGGGTTAAAGTTTTCACAAACTTTTCTGCCATCTGATTTGAGCAGTCCATGAGCCAGAAAAGCACAGGAATGCAAAAGATGAAGATGATGGCTTCTAAATCACATGTAGTCACATAGAGTTGGTGTCACCTAATGTGTGACAGATGCCATGAGCAACAGTCTCCCTGAGGCATGTGACAGGATCCGGATTCCACAGAGGAGGTGACAGATGTCTCCAACCCTGAGTGTGGGACATTTAGTGAACTGGATTCTCCTTTCCTGTCCTTACCCTTGGGAGCTCTCCTGGGACAACCAAGAGTTCTGCTAGCTCTGCTTTCCAATCCCTGTGGACCTCTTTACTGAAACTTCTGGTGAAACAATCACTTCCTCAGAGGGTTAGGTGGGGCATAAAGTAGCCTGAGTAGACTCAACTCAGGAGGTGCCACAGGTGCCACCAGGAGATGTGGCCACCAAGGAAGAATCGATTCCTCTTCACAGCTTCAATCCCCCCATCACCCTACTCCAGAAAATCACCTGTGGAGACAGAGACATCCCTCAGAAGAAACCCTTCAGCCCTACTACTTTTTCCCAGAGCCTGAAATGGAATTTCCAAGGCTCCCAGTGGTGGATTCCATGCTTTGGGGCTGACACCCTAAGGCTGTCCCCACTTCCCACCTTTGGAGATTTGAGCCTTGAGGCCTCCTGAGACCTTCCACTGGATGATCCACTGACAACACATGATGTTACAGTAACACTTCAGTATTTGATCAAGTATGATAAAAGTTTTGCCTTCAAATCTCTTTGTACAGTT
>NW_007136143.1:0-815 GCF_000164805.1 Carlito syrichta | reverse complement strand
CAGACTTCTGGTCCTGTGATGGGAAGGGCAGTCCAAAGCTTTCTGAAGTGCTTTCTGAAATACCGTGTGGTCTTTTCCATTGTCTTGGCTATTAGCACCTGGCTTCTCATTAGCTATGCTCATCTACGTAGCGAGTGGTGGTTGTCCACTCTTGGATTTCTCTATTTGGATTCCTGCCCTGGAAACATTCTTTCATTGTCCACATGGCCAGGCTGCAAATTCAAAAAGATTGTTCTGTTCTGTTTCACTTTTTTCTTGCAGTTCACTGCAAGCAGATAGCAGTAACCACATAGGAGTGTGAGTATTTTGCTACCTAGACATATCTTCTGCCAGATACCCTAGTTCAGCACTCTTAAGTTCAACCTTCTACAAAGTCCTTGGGCATGGACATAGTTCAGCCAAGGTCATTGCTAATTTATAACAAGGGTGGCTTTTTCTCTAGTTTGTAGCACCTTGTTCTTTGGTTCCATCTGAAAAATAATTTAAATGACCATTACTGTCATTTTCCTACCAGCATTCTTGTCATGACCGCTTAACCGACCTCTTAGGAGTGCCAAGCTTTCCCTAGTCTCTTTGTCTTCCAAGGCCTCACCAGAATCTTCACTTTTTGTAGCCTGTCCCTCCAAATTTTCCAGCTTCTGCTTATCACCCAACTCTAAAGCCACTTTTCCATTTTCAGGTATTCATTATCAACCCCATTTCTTGACACCTGTTTAGTTTGTTTTCTGTTACTTATAAGAGAATATCTGAAGTGTGGTAATTTTTAATGAAAAATAATTTATTTCCTACAGTTACAGAGGGTGAGAAGAGCAAGG
>NW_007136142.1:0-824 GCF_000164805.1 Carlito syrichta | reverse complement strand
GTCTCTTTGTCTTCAAGGCCTCACCAGAATCTTCACTTTTTGTAGCCTGTCCCTCCAAATTTTCCAGCTTCTGCTTATCACCCAACTCTAAAGCCACTTTTCCATTTTCAGGTATTCATTATCAACCCCATTTCTTGACACCTGTTTAGTTTGTTTTCTGTTACTTATAAGAGAATATCTGAAGTGTGGTAATTTTTAATGAAAAATAATTTATTTCCTACAGTTACAGAGGGTGAGAAGAGCAAGGTTGAAAGTCTACACCTGGCAAGCATCTTCTTGCTGATGGGGGTTCTCTGTGGCATCCTGAGCAGTGTAGGGCACCACAGGGTGAGGGCACTGAGGATGTTACCATGCAGCACCTTTTTAAAAATAGGGTCTTGCTCTGTTACTTCAGGATGGAGTATAGTGGCAAGATCCTAGTTCACTATAATGTCAAACTATTCGGCTCAAGTGGTCCCCCCACTCAGCCTCTCATGTAGCCTGGGTTATAGCTGTGCACTACCATGACCAGCTAAGGATCTTAAATTATTTTGTAAAGACAAAATCTAATTCTATTGCCCAGGTTGATCCTGAACTCCTGTCCTCAAGTCATCCTCCCATCTAAGCCCCCCAATGTGATGGAAATATAAGCATAAGCTATATTTAAGCGCCCAGCATGTGTCTTCTTCTTTTTTAAGAGTGATGTTATATGCGGTTTGATCATGAACTCATTCTGTCCTTATTTTTGTGTGAAATTGTTTTTCATAAATCTTTAGAAGGAGACTTGTTTCAGCAAAGCTTCCCTTTACAGATTTCTTCTGTTGTTTTCGTGTTGTATCCCAAGA
>NW_007136141.1:0-695 GCF_000164805.1 Carlito syrichta | reverse complement strand
GACAGAGTGAGACTCCTACTCAAAAAAAAAAAAAAAAAAAGAAAGCATCAATTTTCCAGAACTCATTCCATAGCCTGTAATGTAATCTTACCTCCACCCTTTCTATTCTTCTCTTTCCAACTTATCCCCTACTTATGCACTTTGTAGATTCATGGAAACATAGAAAACTTAGGGTGCCCGAACAGTGGTTAGGAGCTTGGCAAAATTCCTTTGGTGAAATCTTGTTCTTTCACGTTTTAGCTAACTGATCTTGAACAAAGTACTATAGTTGTTTGGTTAGATTTCTATAAAATGACAAAATGAATAGTGTTTATAATCAGGGTTCCTTCAAAAATTAATTCAAAAAATTATCACCTAATCTTCTTGTTCACATGCTAAGCTCTTTAACTCTGTGAAGTATGGAACTCAATCTTCTGCATTTTAAACCAATATCCAGATGATACTTGTTAAAAGTCACTGCTAGGTGTCACCCTTTTAGTTACAAAGGTCTATATCATGGTGTCCACAATAGGGGTTATTGTGAAGACTAAATAAATCTATTGACATAAAATGATTAGTTCAGTGAAATTATCGTAACAAGACATAAATTATCATTAGCATTATGAGGGAAATTAAAAATATGTATATATATTTTCCAGATAATATATGTTAACGAGGTGACTGAAATCACTTATACAATGTCCCATAAAGTGACC
>NW_007136140.1:0-4555 GCF_000164805.1 Carlito syrichta | reverse complement strand
TTCAATTTAATATGCAGGGTTCCATGAGTAAAGCAAGGAAAATAAGCATAATGGGTCTGGCCAGGCTGATAATAAGACTTGTTAGCTATGAGTTCCAATTAAATAGGGACCAGAACTAGGATTTATTATTTTCTAAATTTGTTTTTCATTTTTGTGTTCTATCTTGGACTTTTGGGAGAGTGATTTTAATGACTCCTGATTTGTTGGCATAGAAGCAACAATTTTCTCTCAGAGCTTCACAGAGTCCCCCTTGGGATAGAAACAGTAAGTCTAGGCCTTTACAATTTTGGAGGACCACTTCTGCCAGAGAATTGAAATCTTGACTTCACTTTTTACTAGCTGATTGGTCTTACTGAGCCTTTTTGTAAACTGCAAAATAGGAATAGATGAAAAGAGCCTGACTATCAAAAGATAAATTACACAGTAAAATATAGTTAATTCATCACATGAAATAGTGAAAAGGAATGAATTAAAAGAATTAGTATATATATAAATAAAAAAACATACTTAATAATAAACATACATTCTTATTTATTTATGCATATATTAAATAGCATATTTATATATTATATACATATAATCTTAAATATCTTAATTATGGGTATATTTGAAAATAACATTAGATAAAAATTTTAGGGCACAAACCAGTATGATTTATATAAAAATCTATGTTAAAACATTAATTACTTACATCTACATATATGTTTTACAATATAAAATGAACGTTTTTAAAGTATCAAAAATTTTATAGTTTGAAAAATTTGTGAGCTACTTGGGAGGCTGAGGCAGGAGGATTGCTTAAAACTAGTCGTTCAAGACCAGCTGGACAATACTGTACGACCATCATCTAAAAATATATATAGTATAAAATATTTTGCCTCTGAGGATGGTGTTGAAAAAGATACAAAGGTATTGTTAAAAGAAATGTATGTGTATGTCAAAAAATTTATTTTTAAAATGCTAGCAGATAATAAATAATGCTATAGAATGTCAATTCTGCATATGGGATTATGTATGTTTTCTTTAATATTCTTCATAATGTCTCAATTTTAAAAATTGTAAAAATAGTTTTTTATGAATTTTAATTGAATTTAAATAAATAGTGAACTTTGATTTTAAAAAAATTCATTGTTTTTCAAAACTGAAGGGAGTCGTGAACCCTTCACAGGGACTGTGTAAACGTCTACTGAAGTGAGGATCCTGGAGGAATCTTTCTGGTGCAAAAAAACAAGGAAGTAAGGAGTTGCAGAGCCACCAGGATCAGCAAGACCTGCCTTATCTCTTTCTTTTTTTAAAAAAATTATTTATTTATTATAAAGTTGTGGGGAACAATTCTGGGTTAGGTATATAAACATCGATCATACAGGTACCCTTGTTGATGAGGTATGCCCCTCCCTCCCCTAGCAGTTTCCTTCAACTGCCTGTCCCATGCCACCCCCCTTCCCCGACAGTTTTCCACTACTGCCAATCACTTTCTTACAGCATTATAATTGTTCAAGGTCACCTTATGAGTGAGAACATATGGAACTCAGTTCTTTGTTTCTGTGATAAATCACTGAGTATGATCCACTCCAAATCCATCCAATTTGCTGCAAGATGTGGATATTTAAGTTTGGCAAGGCTCTCTCAAGTACCCCTTAGCTCTTTGAGAATTAAGTTGAAGATTCAGAATAAAGCCCTAGAATTTTGGGCCTGGACAACTTTGTAGTTAGAGATTTTCACAGATAGAGATTCAGTAAGTATCTGCCACCTAACTTGGAGTCTGAAGTATATGCAGAAACAACCCAGTAAAAACCTGCAGGCTATAACTTTTTGAAGACAGATGTTGTAGCCCTGCTTCTATGGTAGATATTGTAACTGAGAACAAACCTCCTAATTTCATTCAAATCTGAACTTTCTCTTGTGGATACACTTCCCATCATGTTTATTTCAGGTGACTTTTGTACAGGACTAGTGAAATAACACAATATTAGAAAAGTCTTCATAAGTTGTGGTTTACGTGGAGACTTGATACTACTGGGGTTAAAAGCACAGACATTAGGTATTTGTCTGGTTTGAGTTCAAGCTCCAGTTTTCACTCTTATTTTTGTTATCTTAAGCAAGTTCCTAACATCAGTAAGATGCCATTTCTTCATAGATAAAATGGAGATCATAGTAAATCTCTCCTCCATGACTCTTAGCATTTGAAAAAGATAATGTACTTGTTCTGTCACATATAAAGAAGTCCACAAAAAATTAATTTTATATATATTTGGTATTAATTGCATTAGTATTTAAATGAAACCAGTTATTAGGAACCAGAGTCTGGATTATCATCTACCCTTATAAGAAATGTTTGTGCCAAATCTGCTTATATAAAATGCTATGCTTTCTTCTTGTTGTTCTTGTTGTTTTCCTCTTCCTTCTTCTTTCTCTTATTTTACCTTTTTTCTCCTCTTTCTTAAAATGAAAAACACTTAGAAAGAAAAAAAAGCCAGAACTGGTATTCAAAAGACCACATCATTGGGATGTACAACTATCTCATCTGAGCTAGAGTATCCCAGATGACATTGATTAATATGAAAAACAAAAGCAAAATTTTAAAACATGATTGAAACTATTCACTGCATATGTATAAGAAGTTAATACAAGGCTAAAATTTAATTTCTTTTTTAATCACCTACATGATTTAGCCATGTCCAGGTATTGGCTATACTCTTATTTATATATGTATTGGCATGTCTTTAACATGATTCCATTGATTACTGGCATAAATGAGGTTTTCATTACTCTCAGCTTCTCTCTTCCATAAATACAAAGTGTTACCACAAAAAAGGTAAAACTATAATAATTATAATAAGATGTTATTATTAAATTATAGTTAGACAGAACTTCCTGCATATGACTATGAGTCTGAGGCCTTTATCTTCTTTCAAAAAAACACGAGATTATCAAATAATACCAAAATGACTCTTTCTTATATAATTAGAAGGATGAATCACTGAGAGACTCAAAGCAATTTAGTACTATATCCACAAATTATCTAAAACCACTACATATACATTCCAAGGCAAATCCCACATTTGAATTAACTGCTTTTGTTTAACACACCAGAGTATTTACTGTTCTTTGTCTTTCTTGTCTTTTTCCAAGAAAACCTCGAAACCTAGAATAGTCTTGACAGTCTTTTTCACTTAAGAATAAGGGTCTTATACCTCTAATAATCACACAAATTTTAAAAATTAAAAAAGTGGAGTAAAGGGATGTAGCTTATGAAAAAATATATGAAAATGATCTTTAAACATATTAAAAAATTCTCAAATCCTTTGCAGTAGAAGGAATGCAAGTTAAAATGACAATGAAATACTCTTTCATCTATCATATAGGCAAACATTGACAACAAACACGTGTAATTACATAAGACTTTCTACAAATGTCCATATACACATATGCTACATATATACAAATTATAATTATTTATTTACTATAACTCCAAGTCACAAGGGCAAATGTGACTTGGAGTTATAAGTAAATAAATAATTTCTGCTACTTGCTTGCCATTAACAAAGCTATTCTTAAACTTCGGTGTGTATGAGAATCACTGGAGAAATTGCTATAGCAACAGGGGCCTGGCTATATCAGACTTCCACAAACCTGCACCAACACATTCTTTATCTCTTCAAGTGATTCTCATGTACCATATTTGAGAACCGTTGCCACAGACCTTATAATTTCCTTTGAAAGAAACAACTAAAACTATACAACCTAAAATTTCAATTAAACTGTCTTGAAATTATTGAAATGATATTCTTGTTTGAAAGTGTTCCATGTCTCCCTCATGATTCTTCCCCACCCAAAGCATAATAATATGCAAGCCTATCTTAGAAGTTACTCTCTGGTCTAAAGTTTCTGATACTGTACTTGAAAGTGGCTTCTTGAGACTCTACAAATTGAGTTTTATGTATTGTATATATGAATACGATTTATACTATAAATCATCTGATCTTTAGCATATACTCTATATTTGGTGAAAATCTGCTCCAATTTTAAAATAATGATAATAGAAACAGATATTCATAGACATACAAGCACACTTACATGTTTCTATGAACGAAAATATAAAATTTTTAGAAAAAGATATACTATCTTATATAGTTTTGGTTCAACCAAAGTACTTAGCAAATTTTCTAGTTTACCATCCAGTATTAGCTTAATGCTCCCAGTGAGGTTTTCTCACCAAATGAAAAGTTACTGCTTCTGAATATTAATTAGCAGAGATTGACTTTGTATTTAATTATATTTTTAATTTTTTAAAAAATTTTGCTCCATTTATTCCTTCTCCAACACTTTATGTAAGGGATCTGACAATTAAGTCTGTGAACTCAACACTGTGCACTTACGTTGGCAGCACTGTACAAACAACTTGGTAAGGTAGCATAACCTTGATATATCTGTCTCACAACTGTGTTCATGTAGATATGTGGCAGTGTCATGCTGACTGGAGTTCATCATTGTTGTTACTTGTTTTAGTATACCAATAGTAATAAATACTAAAATGTTACATTCTGAGTAGTCA
>NW_007136139.1:0-5594 GCF_000164805.1 Carlito syrichta | reverse complement strand
TATCATTAGTACTAATAAGTATAAAAATTATGAACTTACTCTATGTTCTATAAAACTTAATTCAATGACATTTTAACCTAAAACCTAAATCTGATTGCCTATTACATGGAAACTACCTACGTCTCAAAACCTGCCATGCCACTTAAAACAATGAACTGCACAGTTGCCATAACGACAGCCGGGGACTGAAGCAAGCTGAAAGTTACTGCACGTACAAAAACCAAGAACGTTCTGCTTGACCAAAAGCAACATAATACAACTATTATCACAGTTATAACGTCTAATCATAACCCCAAATGAAACTACATACTGGAACAAAAGCTAATCAATCAGTTTACCAGGAAATAACAGTTAAAAATCTTAAGAAGAAAAACAGTTTAGAAAGAAAAAGAGATATAAAATAATTCTGCTGTGCATTTTTTCATAGGATATAATAAGATTTTATTTTAGACTGTCACTTCCTAATATTGAAAATTCTGTTGTCTTATAATACACTGGTTACTATTCATATGTACACACTTGATGTTATATCCTTGTCTCCGAGGCGACCTTCTGAATAGGCCTTCATAGGCCTCAGCTGTGTGGTTACATATATTGGCTCCCAACACCTAACCCTGAATTGTACCTCACATCTTTATAATATATAAATACATTTTTTAAAAAAGAAAAGAAAGAGCCAGGCTCGGTTGCTCAGCCTGTAATCCCGCACCTTTGGGAGGCTGAGGATTGCCTGAGCCCATGGGTTTGAGACCCGCCTGGGCAACTTGGCGAGACCTCATCTCTACAATAAATCAAAAAATTAGCTGGGTGTTGTAGTGTGCACCTGTAGTTCCAGCTACTCAGAAGGCTGAGGCGGAAGGATCGCCAGAGCCCAGCAGGCGAGGCTGCAATGGCTGGGAGCGGCCACTGCACTCCAGTCTGAGCAACAGAGTGAGACTCCAACTCAAAAAAGAAAAGAAAAAAAAAGAAAGATACATCTTGCCAAAATCTCTGAGATACCATGAAAGCAGTACTGAGAGGGGAATTAATTTCTCTATGAACACACATCAAGTAAATGGAAAGATCACAAGCTAACAGCCTAACATATCACCTAAGGTAGCTGAAAAGACAACACCATCAAAAACCTATCTTTAGCAGAATATTCCATATCACCAATGTAAGAGCCCAGATACAGGACAGAGAAGACAAAAACATGATAGAAAAATAATCAACAAAACAAAAAGCTAGTTCTTTGAAAGGACAAATAAGATTGATGGACCCCTAGCAAGAATGTCCAAAAAAGAGAGAAAAAACCCAAATAAACATAATCAGAAATGTAAAAGATCAAATTAATATGGACCTTGAAGAAATACAGGGATTACTTGCACACTTCTATGGGGAAAAAACTCTAAAAATGAATTGAAATGGAGGATTTTCTGACATCACACAACCTCCCAAAGGATGAATCAATAAGAAACCAAGACATTAAATCGACTAATAATGAGAAAACTTTCCACACACACAAAAAAGTTCTGGACCACATGGCTTTCCAGTGAAGTTCTACAGAATATACAAGGAGGAGCTGATACCAATCCTATTGAAAGTATTCCAAACAATTGAGAAAGATGGAACTCTCCCAAAATTATTTTATAAAGCTAACATCACACTGACACCCAAACCAGGTAAAGATCCAATAACAAAAAAAGGAGAGAACTACAAGCCAATATCCCCGATGAACATAGATGCAAAAATAATCAACAAGATTCTAGCAAATCGAATTCAACAACACATCTCAAAAATCATCCACCAGGAGGCAGGGCTGCTTCAGCATCCACAAGACCATAAATGGAATGTTACATCAGCAGATGTAAAAATAGAAATCACATGATTATATCATTAGATGCAGAAAAAGTTACCAATAAAATCCATCATCATTTCTTGATAGAAAGCCTTGAACATGTAGGCATAGAGGAAGCATATCTAAAAATAGTAGCAGCCATCTACAATAAACCCACAGCTAACACATTACTAAATGGACAAAAATTAGAAACATTCCCCCCAAAACTATGAGACAAGGCTGCCCACTTTCACTGCTACCATTCAACATAGTGTTGGAAGTCCTAGCTAGAGCCATTAGACAAGAAAAGGAATCGGAACTATCCAAATAGGAAAAGAGGAAGTCAAGATATCCTTCTTTGCTGATGATATTATTCTATACCTTGAAAATCCAAGAGAATCTGTCAAAAACCTTCTTGCACTGATAAGGGACTTTTGCAAAGTCTCAGGGTAAACGTAAATGTGCAAAATACAGTCGCATTCTTATACACCTATAACAAACAGGCAGAGAACAACATAGCAAGCATTATCCCATTCACAATAACCACAAAAAATTAAATGCCATGGCGTCTTCCTATCCAGTGAAGTAAAAGACCTTTACAACAAAAACTGCAAAACATTGCTCAAAAAAATCAAAGATGACACAAACAAATAGAAAAATATTCTCCACTCATGAATTGGAAGAATTAACATAGTTAAGATGTACACCCTACCAAAGGCAATTTATAGATTTAAGGGAAAGTCCATTAAATTATCAGCATCGTTCTTCTCAGACATGGAAATAGCAACACATAAATTCATATGGAAACATGAATGACCATGAATTCTCAGCCAAAGAAACAAAACAATTCTCAGCCAAAGAAACAAAGTGGGAGGTATCTTCCAGACTTTAAACTTCATTATAAGACAACAATAATCAAAGCAACCTGGTGTTGATACAAGAACAGGCATATAGACCAATGGAACATGCTAGAAATTCCAGAAGCAAAACCTCAATTTCTCAATCAACTCATCTTTGACAAAGCCTCTACCACCAACCACTGTGGAGAAGAGAACTTCTTCAGTAAATGGTGCTGGGAAAACTGGCTGATCACATGCAGAAGATGAAAAAAGATCCTTACCTACCACCATACATAAAAATCAGCTCTAAATGGATCAAAGACCTAAACATAAAACTTCTAATGATAAGAACCTTAGAATGTGCAGGAGACACTCTTATGGAAATTGAAACTGGCAACCAATTCCTGGACAGATTGCCTCACAGGTTGAGGAAATAAATTTCTGACATACTATGGTGGCTTTTAGATTGCAGTGTTCAGTGACTTCAGTTATTATGATCATTTTTTTAAGTTGGAGTTTAATTTTCAAACTTCACGTGCAAAATTTGTTTCCTGCCAAAATAGTCCAATTAAAAATTCTCTGTGATCCAGTTTGGTTAGTCAATTCAGTTAACAGAGAATTAATGGAAAATTCCTCAATAGTAAAAGTAAATAATTACTTCAACATAGTAAATATAGTAAATATATCTTTATAACCATATCAGCATATTAATCTATATTGTATCTATATCTAATCTATCTATATACACAGACACGTGTTGGAATATAAATGAAAATAGGCCATGATAATAAAGGTAGCTGTTTAGAGACCCAAGAAACCAAGAAACTTAAAAAGCCATACTTGCTGTAAAAGTAGTGTTTAGTTCACTATATTTTATATATCCCTACCTCATGTTCAATATATATATTTTGTGTATTCCTACCTCATGTTCATTGTACTTTATGAATTCTTAGTACTTTAAATCCTACCTCAGACCCCATAGAATTAGGCACATGTCGGGTGCCGGGTAGTGACTGATTGTGTAGTTATACAATGTCTTAAGTAGTGTTTGTATTTAGAACTCTTGTGTTAAGCATTGTTTGTCCCAATTGCCATGCTGACTTCTGCTTTTACAATGGGATGTAAATGTTAAAGCGATAAGCCCCTTTCAGATATTCCTTTGCTATTGCAATAGACTCTGAGGTGCTAGCTGCTCTCCAAGTAGGCTCTATGTTGGTTTAAACCTCCAGCTCCCATGTCAAAGTTAATTTACACGTGGTGGCTGTGTAAACCTGAGGGAATCAAAAGACTTTTAGAAAAACCGCCTTGCTATGAGAAGACGTTTGCGATATTTTATAAATCCCTAGAACTAGTACTATATGAATTTCTACCCCACATTCACTGTATGTGTTTGCAGCATTCGTATTTAAAACTTTAAGTTTAGCTTTTGTTGTCCCATAATGACCATGTTATATTATGTAAATATTAAGCAAACAAGCCCTCCTAAGCATTTCTCAGTTTAGATCAGCAGACTTGGTGGCACTAGCAACCTCCTGCCTGCTTGCTCAAGTTAATTTATATGCAGTGACTGTATAAACCTAATTTATCTGACATTCCACTCTGCCCGTTTAGTGGGTTTCTGTCAATCACAGGCAGTCAGGTTAAAGCCCACGAAAGGCACCTACCAATCCCAAGTGTTCCCGAACCCATTAGGAGAAATTACCCAATCATGTAAAATCAAGTTTAAAGTTCTTTCCCCTCCCTCTGTAATTGTGCATAAAAACTGCTTGCCATACTGGATCGGGGCTCTCGTCCCTGAAGTTGCTGCCGGCTTCATACATGAGCCCAGACTCGAACCTGAATAAAGACCCTCATGTGTTTGCATCGGACCTGGCTCTTTGTGGTCTCTCAGATTTAAATCCTGAGTTTAACATTAAAATCCTAGGTTTAACACTGTGAATCAAAATTTACCTGTAAGATTATTATAACTAAATAATGACAACAAACTATGTTTGGAAATAACAAAGTTGCATGACTAACATCAACAACAAAAGTCCAAACATTAAAAATTCTTCTATTTTTATCACATGGATGCCTAAAATATTCTTCTTAGTACATTTTCTAAACACCCATTCTGATCATGTTCAATGATAAAAACCTGATTTGTCAAATGTCTAAAGTTTATTTTCTTCTCTAAAGTGAAAATTCAGTATTTCCAGCTTTTGAATTTTTTCCCTCTTTCACTTTTATAAAATTCAATTATACTAAAACTGGTACATTACACTAAAATATTTTAAACACACACTAAAAATACATGCATCTTCCTTAAATGCATTACCACTTGTTTTTCTGTAACTTATGCAGGTTAATAAAATATTAACTTTCCTACTTTAAATTTTGAGGAAGTATAAACATAAAACATAATATATTCACAAGGCATATTGATTGCTACTATACTGTGAAAGATTAAAAAAAGACTGGTAAAAAAACACTGACATAAAATAACAATGAACTTTTGTCAACTTATTTTGATGTGGTAAATGAAACATTTATTTTTATTTTCTGTTTAATGAGAAATCATTTGTTTTAAGCAGAGAAATACCAGATACTATAAAATGAGACACTAAAAGAAAAAGAGTCCACATCAGTGAAGATGTTTATATAGTCATAGAAATGTAAGACTTTAGTACATAAAAGCATTATTTATAGATTTGAGCGTAGCAAAACAGTTTGGGTTGAGGCTTGAACTAATCTAGGCATCACAAAACTTAACTGGCAGAAATATTGGTTTCATTTTAACTGTGTTAGTGTTAAACATAACAAGAAAATGGAGAATAGTTTATATAGTTTTTGCTATCTGTTTACGATTGTTTTTCACACTAATTTATACAACTTGCATATGACAATAAGAGAATATGGACAAGTTATACTTTGATTTTCTTACCCTTCTCTCTTTGCTT
>NW_007136138.1:0-7334 GCF_000164805.1 Carlito syrichta | reverse complement strand
CAATATCTATCTGTGGCTAATGCATCTTCCTTAAATGCATTACCACTTGTTTTTCTGTAACTTATGCAGGTTAATAAAATATTAACTTTCCTACTTTAAATTTTGAGGAAGTATAAACATAAAACATAATATATTCACAAGGCATATTGATTGCTACTATACTGTGAAAGATTAAAAAAAGACTGGTAAAAAAAACACTGACATAAAATAACAATGAACTTTTGTCAACTTATTTTGATGTGGTAAATGAAACATTTATTTTTATTTTCTGTTTAATGAGAAATCATTTGTTTTAAGCAGAGAAATACCAGATACTATAAAATGAGACACTAAAAGAAAAAGAGTCCACATCAGTGAAGATGTTTATATAGTCATAGAAATGTAAGACTTTAGTACATAAAAGCATTATTTATAGATTTGAGCGTAGCAAAACAGTTTGGGTTGAGGCTTGAACTAATCTAGGCATCACAAAACTTAACTGGCAGAAATATTGGTTTCATTTTAACTGTGTTAGTGTTAAACATAACAAGAAAATGGAGAATAGTTTATATAGTTTTTGCTATCTGTTTATGATTGTTTTTCACACTAATTTATACAACTTGCATATGACAATAAGAGAATATGGACAAGTTATACTTTGATTTTCTTACCCTTCTCTCTTTGCTTTCTTGGATGTCTAGGATGCTGAACCCTGTGGGTTACATCATTTAGGCTCCATTGCCCTCCGGCTATTTTTAATGTTTAGATTTGCAAGTCACTGACAGGAGATAAGAGAACAAAGTGAGAGGAAAGCCCATCATTTCTTTCCTATTCTGTCTCTGTTTTAGCCCTGTATGCCTGGGAGTAGTTACTTTGCATCAGGACTACAGCATTTCTAAGAACACCTCAGATTTTTGTAACATTATTTTCTCCCCTTAATAATACTGACTTGGAAGTTATGATAGTTCCACACAACTGTTGTATTCTGGATATCTTATCATCTCCTCTGTATTTTGTAAACCTGTCTACAAATATGTGAGTACTTCATTTAATCCATCTGTGGGAATCTTGTTTACTATAGTAACCCAGACTAATACAGCATCATATTTAAAAATATATAATTTGATGGTGGATCTATTGTATTTTTAAAAATCAAATTTTCTATTAAGTGGAAAATATATTTGATATTAGTATAAAATAATAGCTAAAATTTATTGAATTTGTTATATTATATAGACTATTACTATAAAATATCCAAAAACTATTGAATAATAGGCAATTTGATGAGTAACATAGATTATTTATTTATTTTTCTTTTTATTATTTATTTAAATCATCACAAGGCTTGAAATCTTATGTTGCAAACTAGTCACAATCAATCTAGTAATAGTTCTTAACTGTGAAATTCTTTAGGTAAATATTAGTGAAATTTAGTTTTGGACTATCCAGAAATATTTCCCAACTTCACTACTATGTAATATGTAATTAAAAAACTAAGTCTTGGAATATATATGATTGTGGTAGTGTGGAAAGATAAAAATCTGTTTTTTCATTTCTAGGGCAATAGATTGAAAAAAACTAGCAAAGTGAATGTTTGAATATTCATTTAGTTTGGATTGCTGCCCTTTCCAAATCTCAAGCTGAAATGTAATCCCTAAAGTTGAAGATAAGGCATAGTGGGAGGTGTTTTTTTTCATGAGGGCAAATTCTTCATGCTTGGTGGCATTAATAATGAATAAGTTCTCACCGTTAATTCACACAAGAGCTGGTTGTTTAAAAGAGCTTGGGACCTCCTCCTTTCTCCCTACTTCCATTCTTTCTATGTGACATGCTTGCTTGATCTCTGCTCCACCATGATTGTATAAGAACCCTGGGGCCTCATCGGAAATCCAACAGATGCCAGAGTCATGCAGAACCATGAGGCAAAATAATCTTTTCTTTATAAAATACCCAGCCTTGGGTATTTCTTTATAGCAGCAAAATAGACTAACACAAATATTGTCAATATTCATAAGCAATATACATTTAAATATATATTTGAGTATAATAATAAATGTAAATAATGAGATATATTGTACAACACAATTAAATTAAAAATACACATAAGCAATAGTACGTATGCTTAAAGAACACAGAAGAAATCACTGAATGCATTAGAACAGTTGAAACAATAAAATGAAGGAAGTGAGAATGGAGGAACTGTTGGGAGGTGATGAATTTTGTAGGAAGTGATGAATTTTATATCCTGTAAAAAGTTTTGCATTTATAATCTCCCTATATAATGTACAATGCAGTGAATTTGTAACCCCACATATTAGGTGCTGTGTGGTGATGTCGCTCAGCTGGAATGTACTTCCAGGAGGGGTTTATAGGAGATGACTTATTTGGACTGGAATGCACACTCAGGAGGGTCTCTAGGAGATACATTATTTGGAAGGGACCAAGTGGCTATACCAGATTAGTTAACTTGCTCATTCTGCTTTTGTAAACCCCTCTGGCATTATGTGATTGGTATATTTGAATTTCTCAGACTTGCAAGGTGGGCAGGCTCTGACCTATTTAAGGACAGCCTCTGCCATAACTCAGAGCCCTTGCTTTGTGTCTGCATGTCTGGCGAGTGGTCCCGGTCAACCCGGCTGAACCTTGGCAAATAAACCTCTCCCTTGTTAAATTGAGTGTTGGCGCTGTGAATTAAACCCTTGGACCCCATTCCAGAACAAATAAACATGACTAGCATAGTATTTTTTAAAATAAAAGACTCCTAACCTAAGTGACTTTCCTCCCATAAAGTTGTCTCATGAGTCTGTACCTAAAATGCATTTGAGTACATTTTATTTCATGGGAACCATAAGTAGTTGTATCTAATTTTTGCCTACCAGAGTTGATGTCTTTTTTATGATTGTATCATTTAGTTATCAAAAATATAGATATTGAGTAAAACCTGGGTCTCTCTCTCTCTCTCTCTCACACACACACAGTTTGATGTTTTTTGGTTGCTACAAATTGGTTGTAGCAGTAGGAAGCTTTTAGATCTGTGAATCAAAATTGCAAATATGCTGTCAAAAAATAAAAGGAGTAGGTAAAGCAAGATGATACTTCTCCAGAGTACCTGCCTATGCAATTTTTGTTAGATATGGGACAATTCTCCTGGCAGATTATGTGGGAAAATTTTGATAAATTTTGTATGACATTGTACTGAAAATGGGTTATTGTGCAAAGCAGAATGCTCCAAATAGAGCAAAAAGATCTAGACTATTCCCAAGCTATTCTAACAGCACTGTTAAGTCATAAACCTAAACTCTAAGGGTAGAATGAAGTTAGTAATTAAAACAAATGAGGTCAATAATATTTATAAAATACAAATATTTCTAATTTTCTAATAAAAGTTATTGAAAAATCTCATGATTTTATTGTTGATGCAACATGAAAATGAATGGTATTTATTAAGTTAACTCATAACTATTGAGCATTCTAATAACCTTACAAGTAGATAGAGGTCATAACCAGGTAAAAACAAAATTCAGACTACATTCTATTAAAGATCAGTGACATTATACAGAGAAATACAAAAAAAGATTGATGCATCCTTGCTAGTATGGATTTTCAGAATAAGTGACCAGAAGAATACATTACTTATCTTAGATATTTTTTAAATGGACAGGATTGTTCTATTGCCAATGTGGTTACAAACTTGTGTGAGTAGACACTCTGTTTATATTATAACTAATTTGCTGCAGTGAGTATAGGTGGAAATTTTTTAAAAACTTACACTGAGAGAGAAAACTGATTTATTTCCTTTTCAACTAAAAAATAACATGCTCTTTCCAAAATATTGGAAATATTAATGAAATAAACAAATCTTGATCAGCAATGTTTAAATCAATGATCACCCAGAATTTAGTATTATTGATACAAAGTAGGCATTCTCTCACCTTGGTGCTTTATGTAACCTGTCTCAGGGTCTGGCAAGAAAATATGAGAGGTTTGTTACTGTATATATGTCAGATGATCAGTAAAATTTGGTACTATCTCCCTTTCAGAAATCTACTTTGACATTACAATTTTTAAAAAGGAGGAAAAACAATATCAAGTAAAATTGTAATAGATGACTATTAGAAAATTAAATTAAAAAAATAAAAGAAGGAGTATGGATGGAAATGGCAGAACTACAGGACAGGTAGCACATTATTCATGACCACAGCTTTAATTTAACCATAACATATGCACTATATATTTTAGAGTATGGTTGGATTAAAATGCAACTATGAGTATCACAACAGAGACAAAAAATAGTTAACAAGGGGCTACATTTTCTTTGTTGAAAAAAAAGGAAAAAGATTAACTGAAGTGCAAGAATCTTCTAGCACAACCCTTGATAGTAAGAGCCAAGACTTTATGCAGTGGTATAGGAGAAATACCCTACACAAAACATAAGAAACTTTTGGAGACGATTAGATATAAGATGTAAATGTACAATACCTGTGGGGGATAAAGAGAATAGTCTAAAGGCTCAAAGGCAAAATGCTGAGGGTACAGAAATGCTCTGGTGAAAAATTGAAATGGATGGGAAGAAGTATGTTTTGTGTTATGTCACTAGTACATTAAAGTATAAGTGAGATAATATATGCAAATGGAAAACTATAAACCTCCTGTAAAATATTATAGATGAGCCACATTTGCCTTTGACTTGATTATAATTATACCTCTAGAAAAATGTTGACATTTTCCTTCTCCTTTTCTCTAATAAATATTAACCAATATAGAATTCTAGGAAAGCAACATGATATTATTGCTCTAACTGAAAAAAAGAATTAAAATGAGAGTAATGATTTCCACTATCTTTAAAACAAAAAATCCTCTGATAGATACATAACAGAGTTTATTTATGGGTATAGTGAGTAAGGTGATTGATAATCCAGCTAGACAATTTCCCTGAGAAATTTGCCTGGAACTGGCATGATAAAGTCTATATAACTAGACATTTAACAAGAATTTTTGACATGTAATAATATATTTGGCTACTTCTCCTACCTACTTTTTTTGTAGTTTAGCCAAATATGACTACTTCTCTTACCTATTTTTTTGTAGTTTAGCCAAATATAATGTGCAGTCAGTAAACTTTCACAGCTCTCCCAAAGGAATATTTAATTCAATGGCATAGTGTCATAAAGTAGTATAGTGGCACTGAAATCGCTGGAATGAATTGATGCATTAACTTGAAAATATAATGATAATTGCTTCCTCAGAGAGACAGAAAAATAGAAGAACAGTGGTCACCCATGTGACAAAAAATACTGACTGATAAATAAATTATATTATAATTATGTATATAAATATTAAAAACATTAGAAATTCTCATCTTGTCTGAGAAAAGAAATAAATTCTAATATTTAATAGAACAGTAAAAAAATATAGTTAACAATGACTTATTATATGTTTCAAATAGAAGAGATTTTAAATGTTCCCAACACAAAGAAAAGAGAAATGTTTGAGGAAATGGATATCTCAGTTACCCCTATTTGATCATTACAGACCTGCTTATAGGGATCAACATATCACATGAACCCCCCAATTTTTATTATTATATGTGTATAAAAAATACAATATTTAAAATGAAGCACACAGTATTTGGCAGGAATTAAAATGACTCCTCAGTAAATATTGCTGGGATTTCAGATTTGAAGTATGCATATTGCAGCAATTCAATTATAGAGTTTGAAAAACAATTATTTGTTGCTGGACATACAAAATCTTCTTCAACAAAAAAGTACATTAGAAAACTTTGAGACCAGAAAAACCCATCATATCATGTAAAACATAAAAAAAAATTTTTGTATAAAGAAGGATCAATTCTATATCTAAGAGTACATGACAGGAGATGTTCGAAGGAGTACATTTCCTTCAGGAAAATACAACTTCAATTCCTTTGGGTCAATGGTAAGACTCCGAGATTTCCCTGTTCATATAACTGTATGGATTAAGCTACATTTTTCCTTTGCAATCAAGGTAAAACAGGCCTTTTAATTTATTGATGAATGCTCCTGGGTTGAAGTGATGATATTGTTGGAATTAAGTAGAAATGGACTTTCCAGTTGACCAATTTTGAATGGAAAAATGTGGGAATAAATGTGTACCATCACTAAAGCTGAGTGGCCACTATTGAGCAGTTTGAGAGGAACTAGATATATATTTACCAATTCTTAATCTAGCTACAATAGTTTTAAGATGCACTCAGGCAAATGTATCCTACACAATCGAAAAACCAGTAACATGGAGTATGTATTGGAAGCTCTTATTGAAATTGAGAACAAGAACCAAGACACAGTATTGGCACAGAAGGAGATTTGAATAAGGTAGATGCCTAGCATGGATGCTTAGTAGTGGACATTTGAGTTAATGAAATAAATCTAAATAGGGATGAACTATTTCAAAGGTAGGCCAAATGATGAAATATTCTATGTTCAGTGAATCACTATTGTGCTAAAGGACTGTACTTAGTATCATTAAGAAAGAGAGTGCATGTCAATGGCTTAAAAATAATTTTTTGAGGTCAAAATCCTGAGCTCAATGAGAAGTCAATTATGTACTGTCCTATAGACAATTTCATAGATCATCGTTTTATAAGGGGTGCCTTTTTTTTTTTTTTTGCTTTCATATTGCACACAATGTATTAGGTACAAGTGACAAAATTCTGCATAATAGCTTAGTCAGCACAGGTTCTAATAAGCCAATCAGAAGTTTTATAAACCAAATTCAAAATTCTGAATTGCACCAAAACCAAAATACTTGAGGCTTGATATCATGGTGAAAAATATTTGCTAACCCTACTATGTGCAACAGTGGGAGCTCTCTTTAGAGGCTAGTCCTGGCTGGTGATTAGTATAGAAAAAAAACCCAAATATTTATGATTGATAGAATATATTGTTAAGTTGATAGAATACCACAAATATCAGCAATGTGGAGAGAGGTCTTAGATTCTCAATAAAAATAATGATTATTTTAATGTCTATGATGGGCTGAGCTTGGTTGCTCAGCCTGTAATCCCAGCACTTTTGGGAGTCCAAGTCAAGTGGATGGCCTGAGCCCTCTGGTTTGAGACCAGCCTGGGCAACTTGGTGAGACCTTATCTCTACAATAAATATTTTAAAAAACTAGCTGGGCATGGTAGCATGCACCTGTTCTTCTGGCTACTTGAAAGGCTGAGGCAGAAGGATCTCAGGAGCCCAGCAAGTTGAGGCTGCAGTGGCCATGAGTAAGCTACTGCACTCCAGCCTGGGTGACAGAGAAAGACTCCAACTCAGAAAAAAAATCTATGATGCTATCAGTGACCATAAGTTATAAAGATTTTGATGGTG
>NW_007136137.1:0-4208 GCF_000164805.1 Carlito syrichta | reverse complement strand
ATTCGATTTAAAATGTGTGTTCAAGCCGGGCTCGTTGGCTCATCCTGTAATCCCATGCCTTTGGGAGGCTGAGGTGAGTGGATTGCCTGAGCCCGTGGGTTCGAGACCCGCCTGGGCAGCGAGACCTCATCTCTACAATAAATTAAAAAATCAGCCGGGCATGGTAGCACATGCTTGTAATTCCGGCTACTAGGAAGGCTAAGGCGGAAGGATCACCGGAGCCCAGCAGGTCGAGGCTGCGGTGGCCGGGAGCAGCCACTGCACTCCAGTCTGGATGACAGAGTGATCCTCCAATTCAAATAAATAAATAAATAAATAAAATAAAATGTGTGTTCAGGAAAATTGAAAGAATTTCTTCATACAGCATATAATGAAAGTGGTAATGATTTGGGGTAACAAACACATCCAAGGACCATGTGCAGAAACTTAATAGAATTAATTATCAGTATTGAATAATAAAACCTATATTGTTTGTGCCTGAAGACTTGATATGAGTTGAAGAGGGAAAACCTTTGTTATTTTTGTGTTAGAATGTTTGCTAAAACTTACATTAAGTTGCACTTCCTTAACGTTTATGTGTAGCTTTTAAATGAAGAATCTGTGTGACTTACTCTCCCATGAGCTGTTTTCCCTCTCCTTTGTAAGATACACAGTTGAGTTTTTTGTTTTTTTGTTTGTTTGTTTGTTTGTTTTGGTTTTTGGGTTTTTTTTTTTTTTTTTGCTGGTGGGAATGCAAACTAGTGCAATTTCTTTGGAAGACAGTGTGACGATTTCTGAAAGAACTAGACATTGACCTTCCATATAACCCAGCAATCCCCTCCCTCATTGGGAATATACCCAGAGGAACTCAAATCATTCTACAAAAAAAGATACCTGCACATGCATGTTTGTTGCAACTCTATACACAATAGCAAAAACATGGATCTAACCATTATGACCATTGAATCTGAAATGGATAAAAAAATATGGTACATATACACAATGGAATATCATGCAGTCATAAACAAGGACAAACATATGACTTTGCAGGAAATTGGATGGATTTAGAGTATATCATACTCAGTGATCTATCACAGAAACAAAGAACAGAGTACCATATGTTCTCACTCATAAGCAGACCTTGAGCAATTATCATACTATAACAGAGTGATTGGCAGTAGTGGAAAACTGCCAGGGGAGAGGGTAGGAGTGAAATTTGAGGGAAACTGCCAGGGGAGGGAGAGGAACACCTCATCAACAAGGGTACCTGGATAATGAATATCTGTATACCTAACCCTGAATTGTACCCTACATCTTTAAAATAAAAATAATTAAAATTAAAAAGAAAAAGATACACAGTTTTCTCTTTCATTTTTGCCTAAGTGAAAATGATCCCAAGATCCATGCAATTTTGTGAGCTTCAGATTGCAGTTTCTACCTAATTCAAATCGCAGAGCCATGAAACCCCACTCTTTCATTTGAATGCAGTGAATTGCTGAGACTTATGGAGTGCAGATGATGTCAGAATGATGCCCTCAAAGTGTAGTGGCAGGTCCAGATTCTGCCTCAGGATACTCGATCCATAGAGCAATGGAAGCCATGCCCTCATAACCCAGGACTGAGCACGACCCTCATTGTTTTAATTACAGAGCCACAGCATGTGGGTAAGAGACTCAGATTTGAAGACAACAGAAGAAAGAGGATATTGTATGCTTTCAATTAGCTTTGTATTAGGAGATCCATAAAGGGCAAATTATGTGAAAGAAAGAGGAAGAAAACAACAAACTAGATAGATACCTATTTCATTATAATTTGGAGGAAATGACTGACTTGGGAGGGTCATGTTGCCAGAACAGATGACTCAAGGCTTCCAAGCAAGAAATGGAAATCAGGAGGATGCCTGAAGCCTGAATGAAGAACAAATTGTGAAGATATGATTGACTGCAAGCCTTCAAAATCAACTGTACCAAAGATAAGCTTGGACCATTGCCCAGAACAGAACTGAATGGTGATGTTCATTTTGGTCCTGACTGTTGAAACAAAATAAAATGTAGTAATTGTGCTTATTTAGGTATATAGACCTTTCCAATTCCCCATCTGGGGATCTGGTGTCACTTTCCCTGACACTCCCATTTCATGCTTCACTACTGAGTATTATTGCTGTTCTGGATGCTTATTGGATGCCAGGTTTTTAGCAAAGAAACGGGACCCAGGTGAAAGCATCCTCCTCATGTTGCATGTGAATCTGTTGCAGGTG
Organism: Carlito syrichta; assembly: GCF_000164805.1. Taxonomy (NCBI): domain Eukaryota; kingdom Metazoa; phylum Chordata; class Mammalia; order Primates; family Tarsiidae; genus Carlito; species Carlito syrichta. Next base: position 1,972 of record NW_007136137.1, on the reverse strand, counting down.
TCATAGAAAATGGTGTTTCAACTTGGAAATCATTTCATTAATTGACATCTGCTGAATCAAGTCATGTCCATCTCTATTCTGGCTTTCCTAGTGTGATGGTTGCTGGACTTGGTTATGAATTTCAGCAGTTTAGGTCCCCTCAAAACACTTCACCTCTGATACCCAGGGAAAGCCTCCATTTCCGTAAGCAGCAGTTTTGTACATTGATCTTTTCTTCTTTTAGATGGAAAGATATTTCTTTATACTCATTTTCTCATTAATTTATCATTTGAGTTTCATGATAGCCTTTCTGATAGACAACAGGGTTTGACTCTCTCTGAAGGTCAGCATCTACACTGTCTTTCTTTCCAATTGGGAGCTACAATGAAGAAAATATTCCATGTTATTGCTCCTAACATCAAAAACTGTCCTATTAGCCTAACAACTTAGGAAATTTCCCAGGCCACTTGTTGGAGCAAGTCAACTCTACAGTATAAATGATTTCCAAACAAACATTTTCTACAAACTAAATTAGAAAAATGACAACAAAACCAACAAGGTGGTGACTCAGAGGGGAAAAAGGAAGGGCAGACAGACATACTATTTTCTACTCCTTTTTATTTTATTTACCTGAATCAAATTTTGAGAATGTTAAGTCCTCCTCTGTCTACACATGACTTACCACAAAGTCTTCAGATTTCTGTAGCTAACTTAAAGCAAGGAGCTTTTTTCAGTCATCCAAATGAACTAAATATGTTGTCAGGTACATGATATTTAATTAAGTATCTATCTGGATGTCTGGTCTTTACAGGTGTCCAAAATTTAGAAATTAAATTAGGATAACCTAAAATTGGATTCTGCTAATGAAATACATCGGAAAGGTGCCTTCGAGGGTTTGTCTTGCTATAACATGAACTGCCGAAACTGCACACAAGCTGGAACTCATTGGAAATTCCACATTTCCTTGCTTCCATACAATCAGCATCTTTTCTTTGGTTGCTCTATGACCTCATGGCCACACATATGTTAAATGTTTTCACACTTTTAAAATGGGGTAGGGGGAGAAAATAGGGGTAAAATTATTTTGTGGGGTTTGGCACAAATCTGTATTTCAAATAAGTTATGTGTGAACTGTGTCTTTGAGAAGAACATGCACAGTGTAGTTTGTGATCTTCATTTTATAGATGTACATAAGTAATACAATGCCTGTTTTGATCACGCAATTAAAAACAAATGTGATCCAATGTTGCAGGATTTTGTGTCTACTTAGGTTCATGAATAATAACTCTCATTAGTTGTATGAGCCATCATAATATAGTGCTTTGGAGACCTGGGACCCCTCCTTATATTTGGTTGGCTAGTTTCTTCACATTCCACATTCCATCTGCAGTATGGGTTCCGTCATATGTCATCCCACTAATGGGACAGGGCTTTAATGTACGCCATCATGCATCTCTCTCTGAGAGAAACAATCTGAAACCCTTTTAAATAACAGTTCACAAAGTCATCTTCTAAATACTTTGCTTAAGATTTAACAATTATCTTCAACATAATTATGGTTTCAATAATTTCAATTTAAGAGGTTTTTTTCCCCAGAAATGGATGTGCGAAAGGCTACTTGTATCAACATGCTTTTAGCTGTAGGTCAATAGAATACATCATTAAAAGCAGCTCAAATAGTAAAGATTTATTTTTCATTTTACATAACCAGAAATCTCGAGGTAGGATGCCAGTATTGGCTACTTCCACAACCCAAAAGTGTCATCAAGGTCCACATGCCTTGCATCCTTCTATTCAGCTATCCTTATCTTGCGAGTGATGATGTCTCACTTGCCTGCAGTGTACAGGCAGCTAGGATGCCTCTAGCAAAGGAGGTGAACTTTTCTGCCCATGTGCTTTTCATTAAAGTGGACATCCAAGATTCCAGCCTATGCTCCCTCTGATCCCATGGGCTAGGTTTGAGCCATGTGCCCATGCCTAACTAGCAAGAGGA
>NW_007136136.1:0-4559 GCF_000164805.1 Carlito syrichta | reverse complement strand
TGCATGGCTGTCATCCCAGCTACTCAGGAGGCTGAGGCAAAGGGACATCTAAGCCTAGGAGTTTGAGGCTGCCATGAGCTGAGATCACACCACTTAAAAGCCAATTGGTGACTTTACTGTCTTGTCAGGGAAAAGTGCCACCATTATTGCTACATGAATGTTTGGAATCTCATGTCCATTCATCCAGCAAGTAGATTGAATGCAGCAATCTGCTTTTCAAGAAGTAAGCCAGGATGCTGGCCTGTAAATAATGAACACAATACAAATATATTCAAGTAAAAAGGGAATTTAGTGGGAGTGTTACTGGGTGTCTCATAGAGTCAAAGGCAGTGGTCAATACTAATATTTAAGAAGATCTGAGATGTAACTAGGCTTAAAGAATCCTGGAAGCACAGCCACACTCATAGAACCAAAGCATCTCTCTGATTTCTGTGTTTTCCTAAATGGTGGCTTCTTTCTGTTTATCATTGCAGATTGACTTTCTCCAAATGACAAAAAAGATGATCACCATTAATATCCTAGCTTTCTCCAAATGATAAAAAGATGATCACCATTAATAACCTAGCTTTATATCTTAGAGCTTTAGCCAGATTGAGCATGATTGGCCTTCTCAGTTTCAGTTCCAAAATTCTGGAGAAAAACTCTGCTGGGTCTAGCCTGGATCGGATTCACTAGGGCAAAGAAGTAGAATACCATTTGGATATATTTGGGTGAGCTTCCCAACCAAGCCCTGTCTATCAGCAGTCTCATACTGAACTAATGTGCTGGTACCAGTGGTTTAGAACAACTGGGTAGGCAGTTCTCAACAGAAGCAGTGCTGGTCTGGCCATTCCATAGTTGTCCCTGTTGCATGGCTATATTGTAAAAACAATGCAATGTGGTTGTAGTGGTAGATAGTTCCAGCTTCCATTTACCAGAAAAGGCTGCTCAATGGTTCCTGATAATATCTTGTTAAAATCGCTCATTCATGGTTAGGAAGTTCAGAATGATGGTATAGGGAGAGGGGAATGGTTGCAGCCGAGTAGAGATAAGGGAAGGAGGGCAAGTCAACCAAGCCTTACCAGCATAAAGTAGAGGGCTCTCTGGACCTAAATCCTTATGCTTCTCCCAGATGCCTCTTCTTCCTTCCTGCCTTACACTGATTTTTAATATTTTGTCTCATCGCTTTTGAAATGAAGACCTTCTGGGCACTTATTATACTTTATTCCTCTTCCAGAGAAGCTATGCTAAACCTGATGCAAAAGTCTGGAGGAAAGTAGAGTTGTCTTTCAAAAAAGCACTTGCCCATGTCTTCTTGTTCTTTTTCTTAGAATAACGAAATCAAAGTTGAAAAAAACCAATCTTGAGAGCCATCAAGTCCACTCGTTGTGCACACCACATCACCAGTATCCATGACAAGTGACTATACAGACTGCTTGACCACATACCAAAGGAGAACTCACTACCTTTCAGGAGAGCCCATTCATTCTATGTTTATATAGTTCTATTATAGGTACTTCCCTGAATTAAGCACTATCTGGGTCAAAAATATCTCTTCTCTTGTTGCTTCCCACCTGCTGGTCCTGGTTTTACCACCTGGAAACAAACAGAAAAGTCTAATACTTTCCTTCAGGCTCACTTTTCTTTTCTTTTCTTTTTTTTTTTTTTTTGAGTTGGAGTCTCACTCTGTCACCCAGACTGGAGTGCACAGACTGGTGTGCAGTGGCCACTCCCAGTCACTGCAGGCTTGACCTGCTGAACTCCAGTGATCCTTCTGCCTCAGCCTTCCAAGTAGCTGGACCTACAGGCATGCGCTACCACGCTGGCTGATTTTTTGATTTATTGTAGAGATGAGGTCTCACTGCCCAGGTGGGTCTCGAACCCACGGGCTCAGGCAATCCACTCACCTCAACCTCCCAAAGGCATGGGATTGCAGGCTGACCCAATGAGCCCAGCTCATGCTCACTTTTCAAGAGATTTCTCATGTTCACCATGTTTCTCCCTGAAATCTTTCTTTCTCCAGGTGAAGCAATTGTTCTTTCTATAACTGTTCTGTTTTATAGGATTTCAGTTCCTCTGTTAACCTAGACACTCTGGTTTAAAAGTTTTGCTTACTTACATTTACAATAGCCACCAAAACAATGAATTACCTCATCATCTTTCTAACCAGAGAAGTGAAAGACTTTTACAATGAGAATTACAAAACACTGCTAAAATATATCCAGGAAGACACAAACAAATGGAAAAATATTCCATGCTCATGGATAGGAAGAATCAACATTGTTAAGATGCCCATCCTATAAAAGACAATCTACAGATTCAACGCAATACCCATTACATTACCAACATCATTCTTCTCAGACCTGGAAATGACAATACAGAAATTCATATGGCAACATAAATGATCATGAATAGCCAAAACAATTCTTAGCAAAAGAAACAAAGCAGGATGTATCATACTTCCAGACTTCAAACTTTACTGTAAGGCTACAGTAATCAAAGCAGCCTGGTATTGGTACAAGAACAGGCACATAGACCAATGGAACAGGACAGAGATTCTAGAAGCAAAGCCTCAATTCCTCAACCAACTCATCTTTGACAAAGCCTCCAACAACAACCACTGGGGAGAGGAGAACCTATTCAGTAAATGGTGCCGGGAAAACTGGCTGACCACATGCAGAAGATTGAAACAGTACTCCTACCTATCACCATACACAAAAATTAACTCTAAATGAATCAAAGATCTAAACATAAAACCTCAAACTATAAGAATCTTAGAAAATGCAGGAGACACCCTTATGGAAATCTCAACTGGCAACCAATTCCTATTCAGAACACTAAAGGCCAATACCTTAAGAAATCACATAGGCAAGTGTGACCTCATCAAATTAATGAGCTTCTGCAAAGCAAAAAAAAAAAAAAAAAAAAAAAAAATCAATAGAGCAGAAAGACAGCCCACAGAATGGGAAAAAATATTGCCAACGGTATATCTGACAAAGGCCTAACATCTAGAATCTACGAGGAATTCAAACGCACCAAAAGGAAAAAAACAAACAGCCCCTTTAAAAAGTGGACAAAAGACATGAATACATACTTCTCAAAACAAGATATGCGGGCAGCCAACAGACACATTAAAAAGTGCTCAGCCTCAGTCATCATCAAAGAAATACAAATCAAAACCACATTGAGATACCACATAACCCCTGTAAGAATGGCCATCATTAATAAAACAAACAACAGATGCTGGTGAGGATGTGGAGAAAAAGGAATGCTTCTACATTGCTGGTGGGAATGCAGACTAGTACAACCTCTTTCAAAGACAGTGCAGCGATTTCTGAAAGAACTAGAAATTGAGCTTCCATATGACCCAGTAATTCCCCTATTGGGAATATACCCAGAGGTACTCAAATTATTCTACAAAAAAAGATACCTGCAAACATATGTTTGTTGCAGCTCTATTCACAACAGCAAAAACATGGAACCAACCATGTTGCCCATAGAAGCTGGACTGGATTTTAAAAAAATGTGGTACATATACACAATGGAATATTATGCAGCCATAAAGAAGGACACATATGTGGACTTTGCAGCAACTTGGATGGATTTGGAGTTGATCATACTCTGATTTATCACAGAAACAAAGAACTGAGTTCCATATGTTCTCACTCAAGGTGAGCTTGAACAATTTTAATGCTATAAGAAAGTGACTGGCAATAGTGGAAAACTGTCAGGGGAGGTGGGGTGGGACTGGCAGTTGAGGGAAACTACTAGGGGAGGGAGGGGCATACCTCATCAACAAGGGTACTTGCATGATCAATGTTTATATACCTAACCCTGAATTGTACCCCACATCTTTATTTTTTTAAAAAAATTGCTTACTTAAGTGTGCCTCTTTATATTTGTCCCCTATAATCAGGCATAATCTTCCAGATGTGAAAACATCAACATAGAATGATCATAACTGATAACCTTTTTGGCCAAGCATGGTAGCTCATGCCCGTAATCCCAGCACTTTGGGAGGCTACATCAGGAAGATTGCTTGAGACCAGGAGTTAGAGACCAGCCTGGGCAACAAAGGGAGACTGTGTCACTATAAAAGAAAAATAAAATAGAATAACTAGCTGGGTGTGGTGCTGTATACCTGTAGTTCCAGCTATTCTGGAGGTTGAGGCAGCAGTATTGCTTCTTGAGTCCAGTTGTTTGAGGCTGCAGTGAGCCATGATCGTGCCACTGAACTCCAGCATGAGAGACAGTGAAACCCTTCCAAAAAACAAAACAAAACAAAAACAAAAACAAATACCCTCTTTCATTGTAAATATTGAACTTCTCTTCAAGAAAATAATATATATCTTTCGGTAAGACCAACCTATTCTTGGTTACTCTCAAGCTGAAAATTATATAATAATTAATTTATAATAAAATTTAAATGATAAAAAATTCAAATTTTATTGTGTCTAGAGGAAATTCATGTTGATGTGAGAATTTCAGGCATCATTAGTTAAAACTGGAATGGAAAGGGGGTAGGGGACAATTCATGAATTCCCACAGCTCCTCAAATCACACGTCCACTTTAATTCCTA
>NW_007136135.1:0-6428 GCF_000164805.1 Carlito syrichta | reverse complement strand
AAGCCTGAGATAAATGAATAAAATATTTGATCAGTTACCCTATACAATTGCATGTGAAATTGTAATGAAGGAAGGTGAAAGAAAAACATCATTAGTTATTCCTTGTCTCCTAGAGTCCGTAGGCAGTTCCATTCTTCCTCTCTTTTTATGTTCAACACAAACAATGGTGCTTGTATGGTACTTTGCAAAAGGCTTGTACACATTATTTTCAGCCACATGATAACTTTAGGAACAGGAAATTAGATATTACTATCTCCATTTTACAGATGGGAAAACTGTGGCTCCTCATATGTTCATTGATTCCTATAAAGAGCCACAGCTAGACCCCATGGTGCCTTTGTGTGAATTATGAAAAGATGCCCCTTCTCCAAACTGATGCCTCTCCAGGGCACAACTTGGCACAACTTGGCAAATGGAGGCAGGATGGAGCCCATCCTCCACACACCCTTGGCTGGACACCTTTGTTAGTGTACTGACCACTGCACATGACAGTTCTGGAAACACAGTTGATAAGTGGCAGAACCAGGACCTATGTCCTGATCTCCTGAGTCTATATCCTGCCCTCCTTCTACTCTGTCTCTCCCCTCTTTTTTTTTTCTTTGAGTTGGAGTCTCACTCTGTCACCCAGACTGGAGTGCAGTGGCCAGGGCTCCGGTGATCCTTCTGCCTCAGCCTTACAAATAGTTGGAACTACAGGCGTGTATTACCACACCTGGCTAATTTTTTTTTTTTATTGTAGAGGTGAGGTCTCACCAAGTTGCCCAGGTGGGTCTCAAACCCAGGGGCTCAGGCAATCTACTCACCTCAGCCTCCCAAAGTGCAGAATTACAGGCTGAACCACTGAGTCGGACTTGTCTCCCCTTTTAAGTTTATACAATGTTCTTTTGTTCTTTCTTTCCTTTAGTCTTCTAGTTTGAAAGGACTGGAGACTCTTCATAAGAGTTATCTGTTCTTTACTCTTCATTGGTTTTATGCTTCTCTTAGTTGTGTGTAGTACCACCTCCTCCTAGAGTTGAAAGTTCAGCACTAAATAATCACTATTTTCCAATACCTGTTTTGGAGGTTGGGGCTTATTTTTTTCTTCTTTGTGTGTGCATACTTTAATCATTGTGGTTAATTTTTATACAGATTTTTTGGAAAAAAAAAAACTTTAAGCATTCTACCCAGAGCAAAATTCTAGAAAGTTGTTCTTTCCTATTGCAGAAATGCTTAACAGATAGCAAATAAGAACCTGATATACAGTCATTCTTTAGTAAATATTCTAGACTTTACTTGAGCCCTTCAGAACAACCCATCTATTTCTGATCTCAGCTTTTAGGTCCAAAGGAATAAGGCAATTACCAGTTTTTTACATAAAACAGGAAAAGGATGAATTACAAATATTTTTTGTTGGTTAATAGGCTAGAATAGTGATTCTAAAAACATGACTATATACATTTAAATGGTTCTAGATACATTGTTACCTGGAATTTAGCTGTTTATACACATTATATTTGTGGTTCTGCTCCTTGAATTTCTTTATAAGTTCAATAAATGAATTTAAGTAGATGTTTAAAAATGAAGTTTTCCTTTTACAGCTCAAACTCTTTTTAATTGATACATGTGCAGATGTTGTAATGTCCACCTTCAATCAGTAAAACAGTCTTGCTTTCTGTTAAAGGACAAAGTCGTTGTTGATGGGACTTTGACATTTTATTTTGAAATTGTTAGAATGTGGTTTGTGGTTTCTGTAATTTCTTCTTCATGAATTGTCAACATCTAATAAAGAACTATGGTATATAGTCCATTTATGTAGGCCTCTCCATTCTCATTATAACATTCAGCTGCATTGTGTAATGAATCGCATGCTTAAGCTTGTTTTAGTTTTAGTTTCTGTTCTGCTTTCTCTCTATTCTTTTTTGAATAAAGGAAAATGATAGTGAGGAATGAGAGAAGAAAATAAATATTTATTTTAAATGTCACATCAATATGGAGCATTGAGACTGTCCTATGGAATCTACCCAGGAAAACTTAGTTTGCTAGACTAGGAGAATTATCAGCTAGAATAAAATTTTGGAGATCCCCATCCAATGCTTCATTATGCCCACCAAGAAACTTGTCTTAGAACAGCAATGCATAGCTAAAGGAATAAACAAGCCTTAAATGATAGTCCTTTATCTGGGCAGCATGTAACCATAGGGATGCAAACAGGACAGAGCACTAAGCAGCACTAACAGGAATGAAAATCATAAGTTATTTATCAAAGCATGTCTACTCATGCCTGACATTCTTATTCTCTCCTCTGTCCTCAAGGTGGTTCTACATTGCAGCCAAGTAAGAGTTGATAATGTTTTGCATGTGCTAAAACCTTGCTAGAAAACAATAAACAACCCCAGACAAGAATGGGCTGCATGTATACGAGCTTTTAGTTCATTTACACAAGCGCAATCTGTATAAATTATGTATATTCAGTCATTTTTTAAGCAGGAGGTGAGGATTAGAGGGAGCTTGTTTGAAGTCATTTCTTTTGCTTAATCCATTGAACTGGAAATTATCAAGTTTAACTTAAACAGAGTAAAATGTATTAGATGCATTATAAAAGCTTTTTAGTGTGCTATTTTAACTAGTCAGAAATTAGCAAAATAGTGATCACATAGTCACACATATTGTATCTTTTTACAGCAACTACCAGAATTCAGTAGCTGAATTGAGGTGGTGTTGTGATGTGGTATGTTTTAGGTCATATTGATCAAATTGAAGCAGTGATTAGCAGTGGGTGGTCAATCAACATAAAGTAATGAAACATTTCCTATTGCAGAAAATGTCTGAGGAAAGGATATGATTCAATAAAAAATAGAAAATTTAGATCTACTTATTTAAAAAATAACCACTGGTCATTTCTGCTGCTGTCTCATGGATCCTTTACCTGGGACCCGATAACGCCAATGGTTTTCTTCATTGACTAGCACTTGATTTTTTCCAGGAAGAAGATTCCTTTTTGCTACCTGTTCCTGTGGTGATTTCACTCATGCACAGTGTGCATTTGTATGGTCAAAAATAATTATTTCTCCCTTTACCCTAAGGCTTTGTGGGTTGTCAAGTATAAAGCAGAGGTGGGGAGGGGAAGGAAGAGGAAGAAGATGAGAAAGGGAGGAATAAAAGAATTAATTTAAAATACACTGCATTTAAAAATTGTACTTTAAATTTTAATAATTCTTTCCAAGTATAAAATCATGCATATTAATGTTATAAACACAAAAAGACTCTATATGTCTTCTGTGTGTGTGTGTAAATGCGCTACAAATGACATACACTCTAGAGCAGTGCACTACAAATGATCTACACTCTACATGAGAAGCTTGTCTTGGAACAGCAATGCATAGGAAAAGGAAAAAACAGGACTTCAATGACAGTCCTTTATCTGGGCAGCATGTAGCCACAGAGACGCAAACAGGACAGAGCAATGTCACATAAGATATAAGAAGTAGCCATTCACTCCACAACCTGAGCCTTCAGGACAGTCCAGACACTCCATGTGGAGGGAAATGAGTCTTTGGAAGTGACTCTGAGTCCCATGGGGACTGGATGAAACACCAAGGTGGATGATAACTGGAGAAAGCAGAGAAAGAACTGGAAGGGTGTGCTGGGCCTGCAGTCACCTGGAAAGCAGGGAAGAAATGGCAGCAGCACCCACATTCCAGAAAGAAAGGTACAAAACCTAGAGAGAGCATGGCAGCATGGGGAAAGAACTGAATGGAGGGAAAAGGGTCCTGGTCAAGGGCAGAGTTCATCTTCCCACACTTAACACCAAAGGGCCCATCCCTGCTTGCTGAGGACAGCAGTGTCTGCACTTTTGCAGTGACATTGCTGACACGATCATAAAATTCACAAGAATTTTTCTTTTGAAAGTAAAAAACTAAAAGTTGAGTTCTTGTTGCTTTGTTTCAGAAGTTGCATAGGGAATCTGGCTGGAACTCTTTCACATAATCCTATTCTACCAAGAGTTACCTGCTGCTATAACCAGCACCTGCTGGGAGTTACCCGGTCTTTCCTAATACAATCCTATTCCACCAAGGGTTACTCATATGTTTGTTTCTGTGTGTGCATGGTGTGTGTAGTGATTAGTTCTTATGCGTGTAGTGCTTGTGTATGGTGTGTATATGTGGTGTGTGTTTATTTCTGTGTTATATGTGGTGTGTGTATCTGTGTGTATATATATGGTGTGTGTGTTTATGTGTATGTTTGTGGCATGTGTGGTGTATGTAGTTTGTGTGAAAGAACAACTTTCAGTGCTAAAGCTTAATCTTAGATTATTAAGTACCTGGATATCATTGCCAATAAAACTATGACGTTTTCTGTTTTCTTAATCTGAAAGACATTCTGGACAGATGTAGTACAAGTTCCTTTAGAAAACACTAGTATCAGGCCCTCCTATTTCATGACATTCTGGAAGGATGCAGCACAAGCACCTCTAGAAAACACTAGTGTCAATCCTCCCAGTTCATGACCACCTGGAGGGATGTAGTCTAAGTACCTCTAGAAAACATTTGTATCAGATGCTCCCAGTTCATGACTTTCTGGAGGAAAGTAGTGTAGATTTCCCTAGAAAACACAAGTGTCAGATCCTCCATTTTCAAAGCATTATGGAGGGATGTAGTATAATCGCCTCTAGAAAGCACTAGTGTCAGTTCCTCCCAGTTCATGACCTTCTGGGGGCATGTAGTATAAGCTCTTCTAGAAAGCACCAGTGTCAGATACTCCTTCTAGAAAGCACCAGTGTCAGGTACTTTCTAAGTACCTCTAGAAAGCACTAGTGTAAGTTTCTCCCAGTTCATTACATTCTGGAGGGATGTAATATAAACACCTCTAGAAAGCACTAGTGTCATATCCTCTCAGTTCATGACATTCTGGAGGGATGTAGCATAAGCTCCTCTAGAAAACACTAGTTTCAGATCCTCTCAGTTCATGGTATTCTGGAGGACTGTAGTGCAAGTTTCACCAGAAAGCACTAGTGTCAAATCTCCCCAGTTCATGGCATTATAGAGGGATATAGTACAAACTCTTCTAGAAAGCACTAGTGTCAGTTCCTCTAAGTTCATTGCCTTCTGGAGGGATATAGTACAAGCTCTTCTAGAACACACTGATACCAGCAACTCTCAGTGCAGACTCAGCCATTACCACCAGCTTGTGACATTAAACAGGTTTCCTAGCAACTCTGAGCTTTAGCTGCCTACCTGAAATATAGAGGTTTTAACAGAACTCATCTCACATGATTAAGAAAGAGATCTCCTGTAATCACATATGTTAGCTCTTGGGCATAGAGTTAGACAGTGTTTTGATAATAATCAGTCATTGCATGAGGATTTTTCAGTCTTGAAAATGTTATTAATTACATTGACACACTCTGGGACATACAAAAATCACTTTAAATATTTAGTATATGTCAATTCTAAATTAAAATGATTGCTTTGAAAGTTAGAGAGCAATAGAATGGCTACCATAAACCACGATAAACACGGATGTCACTGTAGCACCTTCAGACTCCGTTGGCTTCCTGTTCTGTCCTTTGTACTTCCCCAAGGGGTACTGATAAGGAAAGGAATGGAATACCTTAGAACACTTGCCCTGCCCCCCTCCCACCAGCATGGCCCCAGGAGAGAAGTTCAGGAGCCAGAAACAAAGAGGCAGGAGCCAAGGAAAGCTGTAACTGTACTGGGACAGGAGTTTTCTCTGGAGCTGGAATCTCACCATAAGGTTGCAATCGAGGTGTCAACTCAAAGTTCAGCAGGTGGTGGCCTCAAACCCTCTGTGCCCTCACGCCCTGATGTCAGGCTCTGTCCACAGGCACATTTATCAGAAATTCACAATGGTAGCAAATTTCCCTTGGAGCTGGAAGTCAGCCAGAAGGAGCTTGGTTTGGAAACCTCCATACATTTGCCACCTTCTGCTCATTGGAATTAAGGTACCAGATCCAGCCAACACTCAGAGGTTCCAGGCAGTCAGTGTCCCTGGATACCTCAGAAGCTGCCTATCACACTCACATTCCAGAATTAGTGCGTCCAACTTCAGCCCAATCACTGTGCCACAGGCTGGATTTAGGAGTGTTCCCCCCCCTCATTATCCAAGCTTTGTTACTCAAAGCTGAAACTGTACTGGGACGGGGGCGTTCCCCAGAGCTGAAAACTCACCAGGACAGGAATGTTTCCCAAAGACATTGTGTTGATATGGCAGCAGCTTCACTTGCAGTTTTCAGGCTGGTGTGCCTAAGCACAAAAGCATTGGCACACACATCCTTTGTATTTTTGTTACTGAATTGTATTACCTTAAATTATAACTTCAATATTTGAATAAAAAAGGAGTTCCTGTTGGTTCCATAAAAAGGAAGGATGCAGCTCATATAGCAGAGATAATAATAACTAGGTGCAACAAACAAGAAACATGTGGATCAC
>NW_007136134.1:0-825 GCF_000164805.1 Carlito syrichta | reverse complement strand
TTCCAGGTAGTCAGTGTCCCTGGATACCTCAGAAGCTGCCTATCACACTCACATTCCAGAATTAGTGCGTCCAACTTCAGCCCAATCACTGTGCCACAGGCTGGATTTAGGAGTGTTCCCCCCCCTCATTATCCAAGCTTTGTTACTCAAAGCTGAAACTGTACTGGGACGGGGGCGTTCCCCAGAGCTGAAAACTCACCAGGACAGGAATGTTTCCCAGAGACATTGTGTTGATATGGCAGCAGCTTCACTTGCAGTTTTCAGGCTGGTGTGCCTAAGCACAAAAGCATTGGCACACACACCCTTTGTATTTTTGTTACTGAATTGTATTACCTTAAATTATAACTTCAATATTTGAATAAAAAAGGAGTTCCTGTTGGTTCCATAAAAAGGAAGGATGCAGCTCATATAGCAGAGATAATAATAATCAGGTGCAACAAACAAGAAACATGTGGATCGCTGATTTCTAACACCATTCTAAGGGCCTTATAGTCAATAGCTTGTGTGAGTCTTTCTATAATCCCAAGAGTTAAGAACCATTGTATTCCTGTTTTCACATAAAGAAACCAAGACACAGAACAATCAAGCCCCTTGCCTCAGGTCACATAGTTTATGGCAGAGCTGTGGTTTGGACACTTTCTCTAAACTACTGCACTATATATACTGGGCACCCACTAATGTGAATAGACACAGGAGTTTCCTAAACCACATGTAGCATGGTAATCCCAAATCTGATGTCTTGCAGTAAGTTCTTTATTCCAAAGAAGTTACCTGGAGGTCCAACAGGGAAAGATATTGGTTTATTAGAATTTAAGGATGACACTG
>NW_007136133.1:0-734 GCF_000164805.1 Carlito syrichta | reverse complement strand
GGATTCCTTTTCAGTGAAATTCAGGTACTAAGGCAAGCTTTTGTCAGACCATGAAAGTCCTTTCATTTAACTGGAGCCTATTTTCATGCATTAACATATACACAGGCATTTTGCTTAAAGAATATGTGAGCAGTACATATCAGTATTATAGAACTGTGAAATAAACATTTGCCTGAATTTTTGCTCTAAAAAATTCTGAAGGAATCCAAGGAGAGGGCTGTTTCTAACCAATTATAATGGACCTGTATTATGCAACTGACAAAATATGAGACAGCAATTTTAACTCCAAAATGGAGATAACTTGGACAGTCTTGGCAGCAGTACTTTGTTTCCTGTCATCTGTACATAACGGTACTATTTAGCCATTTTCAAAAAACGTTAGATTCTTGTTCATGTAATAATGGGTCTTTCTTACAAACATTCAATCTAAGGAACTTCAGCTCAATTTTATAAAGAAGAGTAAAATCCAGTCATGAACACACAATATATACACTTAACTGACATCAACTAATAAATATGTATTTTATAGCATAGTTTTGTGAATAATAAAAAGTTATTTCTTCATAGAAAGATAGATTGAAAGTCATATATCTTCTAAACTATAGAATCTGGAGAATAAAAACCAGATTACCCTCCAGGGAGCCTGGCCTTTTTATAAACACTTGTGTTTTTTGTTTTTTTTTTTGAGTTGGAGTCTCACTCTGTCACCCAGACTGGAGTGCAGTTGCTGCTCC
>NW_007136132.1:0-1119 GCF_000164805.1 Carlito syrichta | reverse complement strand
ACTGACAAAATATGAGACAGCAATTTTAACTCCAAAATGGAGATAACTTGGACAGTCTTGGCAGCAGTACTTTGTTTCCTGTCATCTGTACATAATGGTACTATTTAGCCATTTTCAAAAAAAGTTAGATTCTTGTTCATGTGATAATGGGTCTTTCTTACAAACATTCAATCTAAGGAACTTCAGCTCAATTTTATAAAGAAGAGTAAAATCCAGTCATGAACACACAATATATACACTTAACTGACATCAACTAATAAATATGTATTTTATAGCATAGTTTTGTGAATAATAAAAAGTTAGTTCTTCATAGAAAGATGGATTGAAAGTCATATATCTTCTAAACTATAGAATCTGGAGAATAAAAACCAGATTAACCTCCAGGGAGCCTGGCCTTTTTATAAACACTTGTGTTTTTTTTTTTTTTTTTTGAGTTGGAGTCTCACTCTGTCACCCAGACTGGAGTGCAGTTGCTGCTCCTGGTCACCGCAGCCTTGAACTGCTGGGCTCCAGTGCAGTGGCTGCTCCTTCAACCTCAGCCTTCCAAGTAGCTGGAATTACAGGTGCATGCTACCACACCCAGCTAATTTTTTGATTTATTGTAGAGATGAGGTCTCACCAAGTTGCTCAGGTGGGTCTTGAACCTGCGGGCTCAGGCAATCCACTCACCTCAGCCTCCCAAGGCATGGGATTACAGGCTGAGCCACCAAGTCAGGCTCAGAATGTTGCTTTTAATGGAGAAAATCAATAATAGCAATAATAAATCCTGAGGCTTTTCCTGCCCTTTGAATTATAATTTCCAAGTTTGAAAGTTTGAAAACTCCTATATATTTGTTAACCAATATTTCAAGCATAAATTTTTACTGATACTCATTTTTTTGGTTTTTAAGATCATGGTTTCATATAACCATGTTAAACCAGTGGAGGATAACAACTCTATTTCATAATTGAGTTCCTATTTTTAGATTTTAGATTTAAAAAACTTTAGAACAATTCAAATATGAGCCAGTATGGGAAAAAATAATAAAAACTGAGTTGTGTTTTCTTTAAACAAAAAAGGCTTGCATTTTTCTATTTTTAGTAAATAATTCATCCTTTTTTAAAAATAAAGTGAAATAA
>NW_007136131.1:0-1141 GCF_000164805.1 Carlito syrichta | reverse complement strand
AATAACAAAGAAATTTTCAGTAAAAACAGGATGAAAATCTGGTGGATTATTTTATCAGTTTCTGAAACCAAGTAGATTGAAAGGATCAGCACCTAAAACACAAGTAAGTTCTTTTTCTCAATGACCCCCTCAACTTCCAGCTCTGGGATGGTGGGTTACACAACAGCAGGGTTGAGGTCAGGCCAACTTCCTGGGAGGAGGCAGGGGCAGACTGAGAGTGGGCAGAGGACTCTCAGAGGGTAGGCCACCACTGACTTCACCAAGAATACACGGGGGGAGGCAAGGAAGTTCACTTTCTCACTTATCAACACCTGCAAGACAGGCTAAGGCCCTTTCTCTAAAAAGAGACCAAACCCCACCCATCCCTTCTCAAATCACTAGAAAGATGGGCCGGTTATTTAATTCGGGAGTGAAACCCGTTGAGGCAGCTGGGAAGTTGGCTGAGTAAGATAATTTTATTTATGATGTCATGTCAGGTTCCTAAAGAAACAAAACCGGCTGTCAGGTGTTGAGCTACACGCCCTGTACCGGGCTCTGGCTTGCTCCGGGGTCGCCGGCCCACTGGCCGCCCTGGGACTCCGAACATGGCCTGAGGCATCCTGATCCTCTCCAAAATTCAAGATGACTGCGTGGGTTCCGCACCGTCTTGGAGACGAAGGGCTGGACTTGGTCACCTGGTCACTCCCCGGGGCCCTCCTTGGTGGAGTCCCCACACCTGCTGTGGCTCCCAGCGGTCGAGGGCAAGAGAAGCAGCGACCAGAGTGGCCCAGAGGTCGCGTCTTTGGGCTGGCTCAGCTCGTCGCGGCCTCTTGGATCCTCTCCGCACATAACCACAGGGTGGGAGCTCATGCCAGTTCTCCTCCTGCAGAAGTGGGCCGAGCGGGGCACCCCAGGACAATGCGCTGGTCCCTAGCTACTTAGAGTGGCCAGGGGACTCTGCGCTCCCATTCAGACCTCAAATGCACCGGGGGCTCGGGCTGGGCGGGACCGAGAAGGAGGCGCGGCTGGGGGCCGCAGTGCTCCCCTCTGCTCCCCACTAGGCACTGCGCGCCACTCCTGCCCCCGCCCATTCCTTTGATGTCCCCGGACCCTGTGACCCGACTGCAGCAGCAGCGCTGGGGCAGCGAGGGCGAACTCCGGG
>NW_007136129.1:0-735 GCF_000164805.1 Carlito syrichta | reverse complement strand
ATAAGATGCCTCTAATTAGGTGGGCTCTCTTCAGGGCCCAGTCCCAGGAAAGGCTTGCGGACCATCCCAAGTGCTCAGCTTCTTGGAGATGGGTACCCCAGGAGAAGAAGGGGCTGAGGTCCACCAAAGTTACCCCTGGGTCAGGACCCTGCCTCAAACTCACCTTTAAGCTTACAGCAGACTTCTTTCTCTTAAATGTTGTGGTGAGCTGAGGTTTAAAATTTTTTTAACTCCACAAAAAAAGTTATTGAAAATTGATCACTCAGAAGGGTAGTTGTCTCTTTCATTTAAAAAAGGGGGGGTTCTATAAATATGTATCTTTTCTGAGAGATTCTTGTGCCTTCTTACAACCAACTGCATTTTCCTCCCCAAACACCCTTTACTCAGTATTAGGTGGGAAGTTGGGAAATTGTTGGGGAGAGGGGTTGTGGAGAGAGCCTCTTCTTTCATTTCATCTGTGGTGCCCTCAGGTCAGTCAGAAGACAGGTTTCCCAACCAGTTCCTAAGATCTAGAGATCTCAATGTCCATGGACTCCAGCCAGTCCCTCTGGCCAATGTCCCACCACCATCCCCTCCCAGCCAGAAACTCTTCTCCCTGTCAACCCCAGTGCTTCTTTTATCATTTGACTCTCCTCCTCCACCCCAGGGCTTCTTTTCTCATTTAACTCCCCGCCTCCATTAGCTCAGTCCCAGCACCAGCTAATCTGCTGCATGAAAGGCCAAGGAGCCTAATAA
>NW_007136128.1:0-786 GCF_000164805.1 Carlito syrichta | reverse complement strand
GGGGGAGGGGTTGTGGAGAGAGCCTCTTCTTTCATTTCATCTGTGGTGTCCTCAGGTCAGTCAGAAGACAGGTTTCCCAGCCAGTTCCTAAGATCTAGAGACCTCAATGTCCATGGACTCCAGCCAGTCCCTCTGGCCAATGTCCCACCACCATCCCCTCCCAGCCAGAGACTCTTCTCCCTGTCAACCCCAGTGCTTCTTTTATCATTTGACTCTCCCCCTCCACCCCAGGGCTTCTTTTCTCATTTAACTCCCCGCCCCCATTAGCTCAGTCCCAGCACCAGCTAATCTGCTGCATGAAAGGCCAAGGAGCCTAATAAATGACCAGCTTTTCCAGTCAAGACCTGCAATCATTGTTTTGGTGGCCTTTATGATTACAAGATAAAAATGGGCTTGGCCTGCCATAAGAGGCACTGTGTACACTCAGAGACCAGAGGAAGTGAAGAGCTGCTAGGCTGAATGTGGAGCAGAAAATTATTAATAGAAGAGCGATAATGAATTGGCCAGCTGGACCTTCAGGGGGAAAAAGTCATGTTGTTACCACGGGAAACAAGGTAGTGGAAAGGAGTTTGCTAACTGTTGTCATCTTGTAGCGACCTGGCCTGGGGAAAGGGCGGGCTTTGCCATTCACTTCCTGGGTAATTGTGGAGGTGTGGACTGGCCTGCGGTGGCGATTCCCCTACAGCTTTTCCATTTTCCTGTGGCATTTTTAATTGCTGCCAATAGAACGTCTAATGAAAACTTATGCGGGAAGAGCGCCGTTTGCACATGGGAACAAGTGAGAGG
>NW_007136127.1:0-966 GCF_000164805.1 Carlito syrichta | reverse complement strand
TGTTTACCTGAGAGACCCTTCTTTTTCTAGGTTAGCTTAATCTTCTGTAATTGGTGTAATTACAAGTCATAGAAATGGCAAAGGGGTAGGATGTTCACAAGCTGTGAAAGTGATTTTCCCTGAAGTTTACTTGACCCCACCACAAGTTTTTAAAAACATCTTTTCCATATCCATCAGCTGTTTGTCTTAGCTGGTTTTCCTGGCTTTATATTTAAATTTCCAGGAAAAACAATACTTTTTTCTTTTGCAAATATCTGATAAGCAAAATTCATCCTGCTTCAAAAGTGAAAGGGTGACTTAAAATAGTATTAAAAAACTTTTTTTTTTTTGAGTTAGAGTCTCACTCTGTCACCCAGACTGGAGTGTAGTGGCCGCTCCCGGCCACCGCAGCCTCGACCTGCTGGACTCCGGCGATCCTTCTGCCTCAGCCTTCCAAGTAGCTAGAACTACAGGCGCACACTACCATGCCCGGCTAATTTTTTGACTTATTGTAGAGATGAGATCTCGCCAAGTTGCCCAGGCGGGTCTCAAACCTGTGGGCTCAGGCAATCTTCTCACCTCAGCCTCCCAAAGTGTGGGATTACAGGCTGAGCCACCAAGCCCAGCTAGAACATTTCTTTTTATTATAATATGGTCAAGCCTGAGAATTGGAATTATTATAATTTTTCCTTTGCAAATGTAGCAGGTAGTACAAATGTCTGTGGGTGAGATTCTCTTGAAACCGTTTGAAATATGGATTCGGTTTTTCAGGTGTCCACAAACAGATGCTAGGCCCCTGGAAGATGAGGTCACACCACCTGTCTCCTATGTTCCATGGTGCCCAGAAATGTCCCAGGCCTCCCTGTAAATAAGTTAATGTTAAATGGTTGTGAAATGAATGCTGAATTTCATCTTTCTTGAGGCAGCAATGGGTGATAATGTAAAGAAAACTAGAGAAATGTCACCAAGGTGACATTTTGTCCCCAG
>NW_007136126.1:0-760 GCF_000164805.1 Carlito syrichta | reverse complement strand
AATACCAAACTCCCTGTAAATGTTTTTGGACATCAGCCCAACTAATATTTTGCCCATTATAAGGCATGGGAGTAACACAAATCCATTTAAATTCTGCATGACAAGCAACAGACATCCGCACTTTAATATGCTGTATCTGATTGCCTATATAGAATAACGCTGATTCCAAAGCATTTAACCTATCAATAATACATTTATCTATCTGTTCTTGGGTAAATAAAGCTAAACTAACATTCTGAGACAGTTCATTCACATGCACTGCAGTATACATTTCCTGTACTAAGGCCACTGCAGAGGTTGCTACGGACCCCATTGTAGTATCAGAGCCGGAATTCCCAATATAAGGGTGACCACAAGTCTATGAGATCTAGCTAAAGAAGAAGTCACTTGTTCCAATATATATGTTTCAGGGGTGGCATACCAAGGCACAGACAATTTAACAGGTACAAATACATATGATGGGTGTTTTAACAAAAATACCTGTGCAGGATTTTTAGTAATACAATTAGATAAAGAACAATTTTCACAAGTGATTTCAAAATGACCAAGAATGTACTTAACAGAATAAGTAGCATGTTGTCCAGTGATTAATAAAACATAAGGGGAATCTACACAAGCTTGTAACATGAAATTAACATTTGTTCTGGGTCTATGTAAGGTAACAAGTCCTGTCACAGCAAATAAATGAAATAGTTGAGTCTGATAAGAGCTATTTGGCAAAGAGCTTTGAAAAATCAGAGTAACCCATCCATAAGCTGAC
>NW_007136125.1:0-824 GCF_000164805.1 Carlito syrichta | reverse complement strand
AAATATCAGGACCTCGCCACTCTCCAGTGAGCAAGTCCTTCCACCTGACCAATGGGAAGGTTTGTTTTTTGTTTACAGTAACATGCCATGAAAAGGCTGACTCTCCTTCATAATTAACATTTAAATGATTAATTACAAATAAAGCATGACTTAAAACATGATGAGGATAAACATATTTATAATCTCCTTCTTGCAATTTAGTAAGCTGATGTTTTAAGGTTTGATGGGCTCATTCCACAATAGCTTGCCCTTGAGGGTTATAAGGAATTCCTGTGGAATGAGATATTCTAAATGTTGTACAAAAATTCTGAAATGCCTTAGATGTATAGGCAGGAATGTTGTCTGTCTTTAATGCCCGAGGCATCCCCAAGACAGCAAAACATGCAAATAAATGTTGTTCAACATGCTTAAAGGCTTCCCCAGTCCTGGCTGTAGCCCATATGACATGGGAATATGTGTCTACACAAACATGTACATAAGAAGTTTTGCCAAATGTCTTCCAATGGGTCATGTCCATCTGCCATAAATCATTAGGTCTCAAGCCCCACAGATTTACTCCTTCTGGTGGAGCAGGGGACAAAGTAGGACATATTTTACAATTTTGAATGATTGCTCTGGCAGCTTCTCAAGGTATATAAAATTGTAATCTCATGGCCATAGCATTTTGGTGATGTAAATTATGATTTTCTATCACTTCCTCAATGGCTGTTAACACCACCTTAGTATGAAAGTCTGCCAATGCATTCCCCTCATGTATAGGACCAGGTAACATAGAATGCTCTCGTATGTGTCCCATAAAAATGTGGCACTTCGAGCTTGAATTA
>NW_007136124.1:0-860 GCF_000164805.1 Carlito syrichta | reverse complement strand
TCTGAAATACTCATAAAAGTGACACAACAATTTCTCAACTTTTTTTTAAAGAGGCACTACGACATCTCAAATGTTCAAACACAATTACTTTCCAACATCTTAAAGAGGCACAATAACATCTCAAAAGTTCTGGCTATTTGTCCTATCCTTTCCAGCACTCACTCACAGGGGGTCTGCAGCAACCTCAGGACAAAGTCTGTTCCCAAAATGACGAACAACATGAAAATTATACTTACCCATTCAAATCCCTCTTTGGGCGCCACTTGCTGGAGTCCAGCTCCAGGAGAGAGTAAGGGCTTGAGATGAAAGAATCAGGAAGTGGCAAAAAAGAAAAGATGAAAATGACGGTGGTCCTCTTCCTGGGGAGAGCTAAGACTCTGCCAATTTTTATTTATTTTTCAGAAGCTTATATAGGTTTTCGACTCAGCCCTGTACCCACAAATGTATCTTATGTTGCTAACCAAATGCCCACATACATCCTTTTTGCACTCACAATAATGTTGACCTTTAACAATTTCAACCACAGGTGGTGTTTTTCTTAAGTCAAACGTTTATGAACATCCTGGTTTTCTTCCTAACTTTCTCATAAGTGTTTACTATTATAGGCCTATAATATCCTTACCCTATAAAGCTAAACCTTAACCTTAAGTCTTATTTAATTTATTTACTACTATATATTTATTTCTATTAATCTTATTTCTATCCTTATGTCCCTATATTTTCTTAACTATCACTTATACTATTATATATCTCTTATCTTACTAGTTTATCTTATCTTACTATTTTATTATTAATATTCTAAATTCTATCTTCATTAAACTACTTATTTAATCATAAAATATCTTAACCTATCTTTTTAT
>NW_007136123.1:0-618 GCF_000164805.1 Carlito syrichta | reverse complement strand
ACTATTTTATTATTAATATTGTAAATTCTATCTTCATTAAACTACTTTATTTAATCATAAAATATCTTAACCTATCTTTTTATCTCAAATGGTTGTTTTCCACCAGCTCTCAGCTAGGGTCTGTTGTTTATGAGGAAGTATTCGACTCGTTTTTTTCGGCCTCCTGCTGTTACTGAAAAACTTCCTTACACACCCTAAGGGGTAACCTTTTTGCTGCAATCTCATCTCCATTATGCCTATGTATAATTTTTTCTGTCAAATGCCATCATCCTTTTGCACACCTATTATCTCAATTAAAGAGGGAACATTCTCAAGCCTATGCACGCAATCCTTCAAAGTTAGGGAAGGTCCATCAACAGGATCCATGGGGCTTTGCCTCCATCATGGCCGCATCTTACTGGGGCCTTTCTCCCAGCCAGCGTTTTTCCTGTTTTCAGGTCCCCTTTATCTTACTTTTACTAGTGATTGCAGCTCCTGACAATATTTTGTGATTATCTCTTTCAAGAAAGATAGAGAGAGAATTGGAGTTACATAGAGTGTGAGTGTATGACTATTTTTACATATAGTGTGAGAAGCCAGCTTCAACATCATGCCAGCATTCAGCATAATATATTGAGT
>NW_007136122.1:0-812 GCF_000164805.1 Carlito syrichta | reverse complement strand
CTCTTATAGTATTATGGTAAACGTTTAGGGTCCACTTATGAATGAGACCATGTGATACTCAGTTCTTTGTTTCTGAGATAAATCACTAAGTATGATATACTGTAAATTCATCTAAGTTGCTGCCAAGTCCATCATTTTGTTCTTTATGACTGCACAATATTTCATTGTGTATATCACATTTTTAAAAATCCAGTCCAGTTTTAATGGGTAGCATGGTTGGTTCCATGTTTTAGCTATTGTAAATAGTGCTGCAATAAACACAGTACCTTATTGTCTTTTCTTGTGTTAGAATTAAGGTCTTGCTCTAAAGGTCACCCAGGCTGGAATGCAGTGGTATGATCATAGCTCCCTACAGCCTCAACACCTGACTGGACTCAAGCAGTCCTCTTAGCCTCTCCAGTAGCTAGAAATGCAGGTGTGTGCCTCTATACCTGGCTAATTTTTCTTTCTTACTTACTTTCTTTTTTTTTTTTTTGTAGAGACCAGGTTACCCAGGTCTCAAAACACTGGCCTCAAGCAATCTTCATACCTCAGCCTTCCAAAGTGCTGGAATTACAGGCTTGAGTCACCATGCCCAGCCTGGGAGGATTTTTGGGCAGCAAATTATTCTCCACTCTTGGATTGTTTAAAAAAGTATTTATTCATCCATCATAAACTTCAGAGAGACTA
The DNA here is from genome assembly GCF_000164805.1 of Carlito syrichta. Lineage (NCBI taxonomy): Eukaryota > Metazoa > Chordata > Mammalia > Primates > Tarsiidae > Carlito > Carlito syrichta. The sequence goes on along the minus strand of NW_007136122.1, from coordinate 143 downwards.
TTATTATATTTTGGGAGTCTTTTTTTGTTCATAATCATGCCCTATTAAACAACTGCAATGATGAATTAGCAAACTATCTAAACTAAAATAACTGCATAAATGTGGACTTTTAAGACTGATTCTCACCTTTCACTTATATTTTG
>NW_007136121.1:0-4615 GCF_000164805.1 Carlito syrichta | reverse complement strand
TATTTACCTAGGGAACAATGCCTGCTGCCTAAATCCCCTGTCTATGATCTCATAAGCTAATCAGAGGCAGCCATGGTCAATAGTTGAATGGAAAGAACTCCAAAAAAAATTGCTCAGGCTGCCATAAGTCATCTCAGTGATTTGTTGGTTGTACTGGACTTTCAGAGAGTTAGAATTCCCTGCCCCAGAGTAGTGCCTTGGAGCATTACTTAGGTAAAGGATCCTGTCTCTCTCCTTTTAAGTTTTCTTAATTTTTATTTTTTAATAAATATTTGTGTATATGAGATAAATATAGATAGCAAAATAGTTACTATAGTGAAGCAGATTAACATATCCATCCTCTCTATAGTTACATTTGTGTGAGTGGCATGGATGGCTAAAATCTACTTATGTATTTTATTTTAGATTTAGGGTATACATGCATATTCTTTACATGGAAATAGTATGTAAATCTATTTATTTAACACAAATCCTAATACAAGAAAATAAAATTTTATCAACTATAGTCCCCATGTTGGACATTAGATCTCTAGATTTGTACATCCTACATGTGTGCTACTTTGTATCCTCTGACCTTTATCTCCCCATTTGAATCTGGTAACCACTACTTTATTCTATTTCAATATATTTGATTTTTTAAAAGATTCCACATATGAATATTTTTCTTTCTTTCTCTCTCTCTTTCTTTCTTACTTTATTTTTTTTATTTTTATTTTTTGAGTCAGAGTCTCACTCTTTTGCCCAGGCTGGAGTACAGTGGCATGTTTATGGCCATTGCAGTCTCAACTTGCTAGGCTCAGGAGATTCACCTCAGCCTTCCAAGTAGTTGGAAATATAGGCATGCACCATCATGCCTGGCTAGCTTTTTGAATTATCGTGGAGATGAGGTGTTGCAAGTTGCCCACACTGGTCTCAAACCTGTGGGTTCAGGCATTCCTCTCACCTTAGACTCCTAAAGTGCTGGGATATAGGCATGAGTCACCACTCCTGACCAATATTTTTCTTTCTGCTTTTGACTTATTTTACTTAGAATTTTATTTTCAAATAAAGACTCTTAATAACTTTTAAAAACAGAATACCAATTCCATATCCTATAACCATTAAAGAATACCCTTATGGATAGATATAACAATTCACAGCATATCTGTTCATATAGAAATTAAAACCAAAAATATTTGTTAATTTTCATCCCAATCCACTTACTCTTCCATACTTTGTTGCTCAGATGCAGTGAATGAAAGGGACATCCAGGAAAGTTAGAATGCAATTTGGCCCACAACTGGTAACTAAGTATGAAAATTGGAATGTATATAAATAATGGAAGAAAACTGAACTGGTGGTTGACCTGCTGGGTTGGATAGTACTGGAATCATTTGGCTGATAATGCTAATCAGTCCCCAGTGTGTTTTGAAATGGTAGCACAGTAATCAAATAAGTTTAGTAAAATTCCTTATGTTTACAGAGATCTAGTCAAAATGATTCTCTCTTTTCCCATTTAAAAATCCTAGTAGAAGTCAGGTTTTGCATTTCTGATTAAGTAGTTGCTTACATGTGTGTAATACAGTGTTCCTAAATGAAGAAAAAAAACCTATTATACTTTTACATCTAATTTTTATAGGCATTAGAGTTTTGGTTTTTCTTTAGCCCAAGGCTCGTACTTGCTAGAAAATTTTTTGGTACTATTATTTATCTGTTTCCTATATCAGTTAAATTATCAAATTCTGAAAAAAATCTTATCACCTATGTATAACAAGAATGAACATGGAAAGGATAACACAATTAGATGCAGCATTCAGTGACCTAACAATTGCTGTTTTTCTCACCTGAAAAAATGAAAATATACCTGCAGCCCACTATGGGGTTGTTGAAAGAAACAATTGGATATTCTAGGATAGCAGAACCACACAGAGTGTAAAAGCACAGACTTGGAGTTCAAAAGTTTGAGCTCTGGTTCTACCACTTATTCTGTGATCTTGGGCAAGTAACTTAATTTCTAAGCCTTAGTTTCCTTATCTGTCATAAGTGGTAATTACCAGACCTAACTCACACACCTAACTCAGAGCTGTCTGGCTCTGAGCTTCTATTTCTGATTACTATGCTACCCTCTGATTTACTTAATTATGGGCAGCTAGAGTTCAATGTCACCAAAGTATCTGAGTTCAAAACCCATGCATTACACATCCTTGTACCTACTCAACACCTAAGCCAGTGAAAATCAGGGAATAGATGATCAGTAAATGTCATCTGAGTATCTGCCAGCTCTCACTAAAATCTAGTAGAAGTTTTCTCTTTCCAAGATGATCAAAAAGATGGTACCAAATTAACACTTAGTTTAGCCATCCTAATTCTGACAATTTAGTAAATTAAGATTTTTAAACAATGGAAACCTCTTTACATCTCTTTCTCTCTCTTTTTTTTAGGGAAAGCAGTTGTTATTTGTACTTTTATTTCTCTGTTGCACTAGAACCCAGATGACCTCTGAACTCCTAAGCTCCTTATCCCCACATCTCCTCAGGGCCTCAGATGAGTGAGTGAGGATGGAGAAAAGGCTTATGTTAGACACAGTTTTGTTGGTCAGTCTGGCAGAAAGTTTCATCTCTGCCCTGTTCCTCTCTCCCTAAGAAAGCTGCCTTCTTTCCATCCTGAACCTAGGCTGCCTCCCTCAGAGTAAGAGAGCACTTAGAGAGTTTATTCATCACTTCTATGGTCTTTCCAACAGAAATGATCTTCTACTCAGCTTGTCCTATCTCTTTTGAACATCAAAATAAATACTTTGGATTGATAGTCAACCAAAACACAAATCAAAAATCCCATGCCGTCGAATAAAGAATGAACTTTAACTTCCAAATTTTTCTTTTGTTTTTCTATATGGTCTTTGTTGTTCCCAGGTACAATTCCCACATGGATTTTTCATGTTACAAAGAAGGATTTCCTTAAGATTAATGTCATTGATTGTAATTAATCTTCTTCAGTGAATAGATGAAGTTGAGTGTAGAATTATAGCTAGTTAGACCATTTGGAAGTAAGAACTATAGAATTTACTATATAAACAAGCTCATTTAAATGTTTCATGTTAATTACAGAACTAGTATAAATACAAGTAGGATGAAAATCCCTGATTAGATTAGTTCTATTCCATTGTGCTGATGTATCCTTACGTGCACGTGATAAAAAAAAAATTTACAGTTTGAAAATTTATCAGACCACTCCAGTTCTAGTGAAATATCAAACAAATGGCATGTCAGTGCTTGCCTTATGGGTGAAAAACAAACAAACAAACATCAAACATTTCCCCTATTCAGTCAAAATAGGAAAGAGAAAAATGTTTTTGTGCAGTACCTCCATAAAGGAAACAATCACTCATACTATTTTAAAGACCGTCCTGAATTTTCATTATATTGTAATGAATTGTAACCCTTAGAGTGAACTTCAGTGAGCCCCTCAACAAGTTCCAAAAGTAGCAACAGACTGGATTCCAGCAGTCAGGACATACCAGGCATGGGTAATCAATCAGAGGACTGGAAATGAGTAAATTTAAAATAACAGTATTCCCAATATTGTTTATTTATTATTTATCACAGCAGTGATTCACAGCAGTGATACACACTGATTGTACACCTTCTTATGAATGTATACAATCAACAGCTGTTTATCTATGACTGATTTCTAACCTAGCACCAGTTTAAACCATTGAAACAATGGGATCAGGATGATTTGTAACATTAGTTTTAGAAGAACATAATTGAAAAGGCAAATATGCTGGATTCCATAGTCAAATATGAATTCTTTTTGGATTATGTGCAGTTGTGCAGTGATGTATTACCAATTATGAATCCCTTACATTCATTTGGATGATGCAGGATTGGATACAATTACTGACATGTTGAAAGTGGTGATAATTGTTATATAAAATGTTTCACTAATTCCACCAAAGGTGTTTTTTATTTGTCAACAATCTCTCCTATAAAGACTGTTGTGCATGCAATTTTGTTTACTTTTTGGGTCTGCTCATTTTTGAAAGCATAGATCTAGGCATGATTATTCATATTTGGGGTGGAGGGGAGTCCCTAATAATTCTGGCTTGAAGGGAGGTTGATGCAGCTGTTTACTGTGTTCCACATTCCCAAAGGTGATTTTTTTGGCTTTTCTTCTCTTTTCTGCAGCAGCCACCCATTATGCATTATGCAAGACACATCATTAACTAGGAAGACTTAGGACTCCAGGGTCTCAACAAAGAATCAACAGCAACTTTGGAACATCATGGGGTTTCAACATGGTTTATTTTGGCTTCTACTACAATGTCAAAAACATTATTCCTGTCAATAAGGTAACTATCTGATGGACCTAAACACTGGAGGAAAACTTCTGTCAATAATAATGGCCTTATTTGTAGTGTGTTTATCATGTCTGTTCTCTGTCCTGGACACTTACATCTGTTATCTAATTTGATCTTCACATCAGTCTTATGCATGAGTGCTTATCCCGCTTTCAAATCTAGAAACTGAGGCTTAGAAAGATGAAATAAATTGCCCAATACCAAAAGCAGAGACTTGAATTTAAGACTGACACCAAAATTTATCTTCGTAAAGAATGTAGCCAGGCTCAGTGGCTCAAC
>NW_007136120.1:0-957 GCF_000164805.1 Carlito syrichta | reverse complement strand
TTATTTTAGATTTGGGGTATACATGCATATTCTTTACATGGAAATAGTATGTAAATCTATTTATTTAACACAAATCCTAATAGAAGAAAATAAAATTTTATCAACTATAGTCCCCATGTTGGACATTAGATCTCTAGATTTGTACATCCTAGATGTGTGCTACTTTGTATCCTCTGACCTTTATCTCCCCATTTGAATCTGGTAACCACTACTTTATTCTATTTCAATATATTTGATTTTTTAAAAGATTCCACATATGAATATTTTTCTTTCTTTCTCTCTCTCTCTCTCTCTCTCTCTCTTTCTTACTTTATTTTTTTTATTTTTATTTTTTGAGTCAGAGTCTCACTCTTTTGCCCAGGCTGGAGTACAGTGGCATGTTTATGGCCATTGCAGTCTCAACTTGCTAGGCTCAGGAGATTCACCTCAGCCTTCCAAGTAGTTGGAAATATAGGCATGCACCATCATGCCTGGCTAGCTTTTTGAATTATCGTGGAGATGAGGTCTTGCAAGTTGCCCAGACTGGTCTCAAACCTGTGGGTTCAGGCATTCCTCTCACCTTAGACTCCTAAAGTGCTGGGATATAGGCATGAGTCACCACTCCTGACCAATATTTTTCTTTCTGCTTTTGACTTATTTTACTTAGAATTTTATTTTCAAATAAAGACTCTTAATAACTTTTAAAAACAGAATACCAATTCCATATCCTATAACCATTAAAGAATACCCTTATGGATAGATATAACAATTCACAGCATATCTGTTCATATAGAAATTAAAACCAAAAATATTTGTTAATTTTCATCCCAATCCACTTACTCTTCCATACTTTGTTGCTCAGATGCAGTGAATGAAAGGGACATCCAGGAAAGTTAGAATGCAATTTGGCCCACAACTGGTAACTAAGTATGAAAATTGGAATGTATATAAATAATGGAAGAAAACTGAACTGGTGGT
>NW_007136119.1:0-782 GCF_000164805.1 Carlito syrichta | reverse complement strand
AATCATTCCATGAAGCTAGTCTAATGAAGACCTCACCACTGCTACCAAAGAACACAAGACCAATCAGGGCATCCAGCTGCTACTCCTGAAGTTTCTGCCATCATTGACCCAGAAAACTGAACATAGCTGCCTCCAAGGGCATCACTCTCAGCTGCTTGAGGACTGCTGGGTCTCTGCTTCTTCACACCTCTGGCTTCCACTTCATAGTGGAGTGACTATATTGAATCAGCCTCAGTCATGTGCCCTTGTCTTAACTTACTGAAAGAGAGTTTGGGAAAGAGTCTGAGTGTCTTCTGATTCCATAGTAGGAGGCAGGCTCTACCTCCTTTAAACACAGGTTCAAATGGAGAGCAGCCTAAAAGAATGACACGTGCCCACTCTCATTAGTCCTACAGAAGAGTACTATGGGATTTTGGAGAAGATCATGATGACTCTGAGGAAGTATGGACAAGCAAGACTTTAGAGGAGGGGAGATTTGATCAAGACTTGAAGGATGAGAAAATTGGTGGGGTTGTGGGTAGGGATAGAAGGATTCTTAAAAACTTATGGAGTGACATGAGCAAGAATGCTGAACTGAGAAAACAAGTGCAGAGCTATGAATTCAAGTTCATCAGAGCTGAAAAGCCATGAAGAGTCACAAAAGAAAAGACCAGAATGAAAAGGAACATAAATGTTTGACAACAGCAGGGGAGAGGTAATCCAACTGCTGTTTATGAGGGTATTTGCATAACTTTTGTATTCACTTTCACTGCTTTATCAAAAAATAATGTCAGCCGGGCTCG
>NW_007136118.1:0-862 GCF_000164805.1 Carlito syrichta | reverse complement strand
TGACTTCCATGGACTAGGAGTATGATGGAGAATCATGGGTGACTGACATCGAATTACAACTTCACAATCTACTTTTGTCCCCAGTCCACCCTCACCCCTACCAAAGCTTGAGCAGAAATGTTAAGGTGTGACCCATTCAGTCTGACCTGCAACATTTGGTTTTCCATTTCTTTCTCTTCCTTCTTTCCTTCCTTTCTTCCTTTCTTCCTTCCTACCTTTCTTCCTTCCTTCCTCTCTTTCTTTATCTTTTCTAGTTCATCCTTTGGGAGACAGACGAACAAACATTAAAATGGTGGCAAAAAAAGCCAGCAATGGAAGGAAAAAGAAAAAAATAAGAAACCTATGTTTTCAAACTTGACTGGACCTCTCCCCTGCTCTGCTGTCCTTAGTGAACATGACCCTACAGTGGAGATCACAGACTTACCAGCCATATCAATTCCTCACTCCCTAAAACTATTAATCTAAAGATTATTATTGTCTCATATTCCTCTGAGAAATAGAGGCTGTTGGCTTGCAAATCTCTCCCTTCCCCTCACCTTGAAAATCTTCCTCCTACTTTCCAAAGCTAACTCTCCCTCTTGTGCTCCTAACATCAGCACTGCCCAAAATTCTTTTGCAATTTTCTCTAGCAATTATCTTCTTTCCATCTCCCAAGTCTCTCATTCTACAACATGTCCAAGGTCATCATATCTTAAAGACAAACTAACACAAAAAGTATTTTCAACTCCCATGCAGGGGTTGAAAAGTGTAGAAAGTATAGATTTGTTGAAGACTAAGGCTTGATGTATCCTTTATTTTCTCAACTCCATTCACTCTCCTCCTGTGGCATAAAGGCATCTTTGTGAAAGCTGCTTCCTCCAGA
>NW_007136117.1:0-819 GCF_000164805.1 Carlito syrichta | reverse complement strand
CATGATGTTTTGAAGTACATATACATCGTGGAATGGTTAAATTTAGGTAAATATAATATGTGTTACCTCACATAGTTAGCATTTTTGTGGTGAGAATATTTAACATTCACTTTCTTAGCATTTATTTGAGAACATATATTGTCATTAACTATATCATACTGTACAATAAAATTTGAATGTCTCTTAACATTCCTCAGGTGAATGTTACCATATTTTGAGGGGGCAGTTTAGTTAATAACTATTTTCTACACAAAGACCATGGTATACATTGTGCTTCCAGGGAGAAAGTGTTTCTTAAATGTTTAAAATTGCAGGCAACAATCCCCAAATGGAACACATATCAGCCAATGGATCCAAGTTGCAGTGCCTTGAAAGTGTCTCCCAAAACATAAGTTTTCCAGGTCAATTTGAATAAGTGAATTTGATCTTTGGGATTTCTTTTCTTATTTGTCCATCCAACCAAAAGGCTAGCATTTGCCCACCCAGTGAAATGATGGAGTGGTAGCCATAGGAATAGAGATAAAAAAAATATCTAGAAGTGTAAACAAGTATTTTACTTCTGAAGTATAGAAACTTGGAACATACCCTGTTGTTTTCCACAGACTTCTTGGTAATATTAAAGGAAACTATGTTCAAATCATTGTCAGAGACATCTGACAGGAGATGACAGACCTACCTATCCATAAGTTAAATTCATGGTATTTGCAAAAGTTTAGAAATGTCACATCAGAGTGTTTTTCTTCTTTAAAAAAAGGATCTGGGGTGATTCTGAAAAATAAAGATCATTAATGTTTCTCCTCCCTCATACTGCCTTAAGCC
>NW_007136116.1:0-17670 GCF_000164805.1 Carlito syrichta | reverse complement strand
CGGATACAAGGCTGGTTCAACATTCACAAGACAATAAATGTAATTAAATACATCAACAGATGTCAGAACAAAAAACAAAGGATTATATCATTAGATGCAGAAAAAGCTTTTGATAAAATCCAGCACCCCTTCTTGATAAAAACCCTCAAACATCTAGCATACATGGAACATATCTCAAAATAGTAAAGGCCATCTATGAGAAACCTACAGCCAGCATAGCCCTAAACAGACAAAAATTGGAACCATTTCCCCTGATAACTGGAACAAGACAAGGATGCCCACTCTCTCCCCTCCTGTTCAATATAGTATTGGAAGTCCTGGCTCAAGCAATCAGAAAGAGAAGGCAATCAGGTGTATCCACATGGGAAAAGAGGAAGTCAAATTATCTCTCTTTGCAGATGACATGATTGTGTACTTGACAACACAAGAGAATCTGTCGAAAGACACCTTGCACTGATAAAGGACTTTGGCAAAGTCTTGGGGCATAAAATAAATGTGCAAAAGGCAATTACATTTCTTTATACCAATAATAAACAAACAGAAACCTAAATAAAAACCACAATTCCATCCACAATAACCACAAAAAAAATGAAATACCTTGGCATCTTCCTAACCAGAGATGCGAAAGACCTTTACAATGAAAACTACAAAACACTGCTCAAAGAAATCAAAGATGTCACAAACAGGTGAAATAATATCACATGCTCATGGATTGGAAGAATCAACATTGTGAATATGTCCATCTTACCTAAGGCAATCTACAGATTTAATGCAATGCCCATCAAATTATCAGCAACATTCTTCTCAGACCTAGAAAAAACAATACAGGAATTCATATGGAAACACAAACGACCAAGAATAGCCAGAACAATCCTCAGCCAAAAAAACAAAGCAGGAGTTATCACATTACCAGACTTCATACTTTACTATAAAGCTACAATAATCAAATAGCTTGTATTGGTACAGGAGCATGCATATAGACCAATGGAAATAGAATTGAGATTCCAGAAGCAAAACCTCAATTTCTCAACCAACTCATCTTTGACAAAGCCTCCACCATCTATCCCTGGGGAGAGGAGAACCTATTCAGTAAAATAGTGCTGGGAAAACTGGCTGACCACATGCAGAAAATTCAAACAAGACCTCTAACTATCCCCATACACAAAAATTAACTCTAAATTGATCAGAGACCTTAATTTAAAACCTCAAACCATAAGAACCTTAGAAAATGCAGGACACACTCTTATGGGAATGGAACTGGCATCCAATTTCTGAACAAAACCCAAAATGCATGAGCCATGAGACATAAAATAGACAAGTGAGACCTTATTAAACTGACAAGCTTCTGCAAAGTCAAAGAAACCATCAAGAGAGCAGGGAGACAGCCCATAGACTGGGAAAAAGTATTTGCCAACTCCACGTCTGATAAAGGCCTAACATCTTGAATTTACAAGGAACTCAAACGTGCTTGAAAGGAAAAAACAAACAATCCCATTACAAACTGGGCAAAACATATGAACAGACATTCTCAAAAGAAGACATACGAGCATCCAACAGTCACATGAAGAAATGTTAAACCTCACTACTCATCAAGGACATGCAAATTAAAACTACATTGAGATACTACCTAACTCCAGTCAAAATGCCCATTACCAATAACTCAAAAAATAACAGATGTTTGTGAGGATGTGGTGAATAGGGAACACTTCTACTCTGTTGGTGGGAGTGTAAACTCGTGTAACCTCTGTGGAAAGCAGTGTGGCAATTCCTAAAAGCTCTAAATATTGACCTCCCATATGACCCTGCAATCCTCCTACTGGGTATATACCCTGAAGAACTCAAATCACTCTACAAAAAAGATACCTGCACATGTATGTTTATCATAGCATTGTTCACAATAGCAAGAACCTGGAACCAACCATGCTGTCCATCAAAAGGGACTGGATTTTTAAAAATGTGGTACATGTACACAATGGAATACTACACAGCCTTAAAAAAGAACAAAATCATGAACTTCGCAGCAACCTGGGTGGAACTAGAGTTTATAATACTGAGTGATCTCTCACAGAAACAAAGATCTGAGTATCACATGTTCTCACTCATAAGTGGACCTGGAACAACTATCGTAATACTATAAGATAACGATTGACAGTGGTGGGAAAGTATGGGAGGGGGTAGGGAGGGTAATGGAGGTGGGACTAACGGTAGTCAATATCCATCTGGGGATGGGAGGATACCCCTTATCAACAAGGGTGCCTGAACAATGAATATTTGCATACCTACCCCTTAACGGTACCCCACAATTTTAAAATAAAAAATATGTTTTTTTTAAAAAAATAAACTGCAAGCAAATCTCTGGTTTGCAATATCGTATTCTCTAATGAGAAAAAAGAAAGTTAAGTACGTCTTGAGTTTCTCTCCAAAACGTTCCCCTCACTGCCCCTACATTTTTCACGTTTCCTTCTAATTCTTATAATTGAAATGCCAGGATAATCTTCTGCTCTATTTCTGTCCGAAATAATAGATTTAGAGAGCAAGAGATACCATCATTACCCTGATGATATTCAGCTGCACCATCATTTCCTCCGAACTCGATTGGCGTTCAGCCTGCAGGATGCTTTCAGCAGCCAAGTCTGTAGAAGAGATGAACTGGCATTCTTCCAAATCATTAAAGACAGAGAGACCTGTCTAGTATGCTTGAGAAACACTGAGGGACTTGAATAGAGGATGTTTGGACTTTCTCAAATGAGTTGATTCACAGAGATCTACCTAGTGTCAATTTCTAGATCTCAGTTGTCCCAAGTAATTTCTAGGCAGCACCTATGAAAATGTGTATTTTTTTTTTTTTTTTGAGCTTGGAGTCTCACTCTGTCACCCAGACTGGAGTGCAGTGGCAGCTCCCGGCCACCGCAGCCTCAACCTGCTGGGCTCCGGCGATCCTTCTGCCTCAACCTTCCAAGTAGCCGGAATTACAGGTATGCGCTACTATGCCCGGCTGATTTTTTTTATTTATTGTAGAGATGAGGTCTTGTTGCCCAGGCGGGTCTCGAATCCGCGGGCTCAGGCAATTCACTCACCTCAGCCTCCCAAAGGCACGGGATTACAGGTTGAGCCACCGAGCCCGGCTGAAAATGTGTATCTTTTGACTGCCTGCATTTAACTTGAACCTTGCAAGCCTTATGCAGCGATTCCATATTTGCCTGGGAAAACTTCAAACTGATTTGTGAGCAGGTGAGCTGAGTTTTTGTGCTGGCTATGTTTGTCCCGTGAAACAAAAACTTGGAAATCCTCAAATGAAAAACAAAATGCGTATGTCTAAAATATTAAGTATAGATGTAAAATTTCTATCCAATGCTTTTTTAAAACAGAAGTTTTAAACTAGAATACATGAAGTGAACCAACGTCTTACTGACTCTTATTTTCCCTTCCTACCTCCAGACATCTTTGTAAGAGGATAAATCTAAAGACAGACTTTGGATGTGAATTCACTGGGCCAGCGCCAGCACAAATAAATGCTGCGTCCTGACAAAGAAAGAAAAAAAATTTAAAGATAGGTCCTCAGAATAGAAATTCTCATAATTGACCTTCAGTTTTCCCCATGTAATCACTCTATCTTTTGATATGCCCTGACAAGCAGTCAGAGCATCACTGCTGAAAAAACAGAGGAGAAAGTTACCCTTATAATATATTTCTTAAGTGTACAATATATGTGCAATGAACATAGTTACAAGAAAATACACAAGGGAGTACTTGTCAGTTTTTAAATGCAGTTTTTACAGTGTCATAGAAGTATACTGTAGTCAGTATTGGCACTAATGTTTTATTTTCTCATTAAAATTCACGGGAGAAATAAAACATCAGTGGCATTCCTCCCATCAAAATGCATCAAGTGATAATAGCATTTTACCATGTAGATAAACTGCCATTATCTAAGATAGATGACAGTTCTTTCAATGATTGCCAGCACTTCTTGTAGAGGCGATGATGATGTCTTTGCTGTAAGTATCTGGCATAAAGAGGAAAAAGGTCTTGATATGAGGACAGGCATTTTAGAAACATTAGGTAACAATACTTTTTTTTTCTAACCTACAATTGATACAGATTCATCATGATGCCAGAAACAATGCCAAGTAAATCCCTTTCTCATTAAATGATTTAATATAGTAGGGCAAAGATGTTATAAGCAGTTTATGCTAAGGATAAGTCCAAGCTAGTTTAGGAGGCCCCTGAATTCAAGATGGTAGTTAGTTTTCTGAAATGCCTAGAATTTCTACAGATCAACTTTTCTTTAAAAGGGACTAGGACTTGCTATGTTACTCAGGGTGGTCTTTAACTCCTGGGTTCAAGCAATCCTCCACCTTGGTCTCCCAAAGTGCTGGGATTACAGGCATGAGCCACTGTACCCAGTTGGATCAACCTCTTAAAATCCATGTCCTCTCTAACTTTTGTCACTTTTTTATTGCAAAGAATAAACTGATGCATAAACATTCATTTTCACTATTATATGACTTTCACAGATGCTAAATAAATACATATTTCCTGGAAGACAATACCTCAGTCATGTATCTTATTTCCACATTCCAGTTGTTTTGTATAGATGTGGAGTTTTTTGGTTGGGGGAGAATTGTGGAAAAGATGTAATACAAAAGGAGCGCTCAGTTAAATGCTTTGACCCTCAGAATTTCTGAGAGCTAAAGGATTATCTTATTATTTATTCAGATAATTAAGAAGAGGCATTTACAGTACTGTACTGTAGTTGAATCACTCTCAGCTCTCTCCCTACATATATGAGAGGGAACCAAAGTAAACAAAAAATAGAATTTGTTTTTAAGAGTTGTCTGTTTATTCTTACATGCTTATACTTCAGTCACCTTCAAAGTGCTCTCCGTTTGATGCAACACAGCTATTGAGACACTTTTTCCATTGCTCAAAAACTTGTCAATTTTGATGCCTTTTAGTGCTTCTGTCATTTCTTGTTTTACCTCTTCCGCATTGGCAAAACATTTCCCTTTGAGGACTTTTTTCATCCATGGAAACAGACAAACAAAAAAGTCACTGGGGAAGAGATTGGGTGAATACGGCAGATGGGACAAGGGAGACATGTCATTTGGGGTCAAAAACTGCTGAACGCTCAGCATGGAGTAGGTGGGTGCGTTGTCATGGTGGAAGAACCAGTCATCTGTTTGCCACCACTTGAGATGTTTCTTCACAAATCATAACACAACTTTCTCAAAACATCCAGATTGAAAACTCTGACCATTTGATCCAAAACAACTTCTAAGAGTAGTACAAAAGCCCCACCCTCCAAAAGAAAATTCTGTTTGTTGTTATATAAATGAAATATATATATATACATACATATATATGTATATATTCTTAGTAGTCTTTTGATAGTCACATTCTAGCAGAGATAAGAGCAGGATACTGTGATTATTAATATTTTTACATCAAAAGACTGGGCTCCAAACCCACACGACAGACTTCTGACTTTTGATCAATTGTCTGTCCTTTATACTTGCTACTCAATGTGTCATAAGCAGGAGCAGGGGTATCACCTGGAAGCCTGACAGAAATGTCCAATCACAGCTCTTATTGAGTACTACTGAGTCATTATCTTCCTTTCTTGAATTCCCTAAGTGATCACTCTCCACATTCAAACTAGAGTAGCACTGCCCTCTGCCTAGAACCTCCTGCCCATCAATTGATTCATTTATTCATTATTTCCAAATGATGGAAAACATTTTTCACTCACATTTTATTTTTATTTTTTTAAATTATGAAGATGAGGGAACAATTCAGGGTTAGGTATACAAACGTTGATTATGCAGGTACCCTTGTTCATGAGGAATGCCCATCCCTCTCCTAGCAGTTTCCCTCAACTGTCAATCCCACTCACCCTGACAGTTTCCCACTACTGCCAATCCCTTTCTTACAGTATTATAATTGTTCAAGGTCTCCTTATGAGTGAGAACATATGGTACTCTGGTCTTTGTTTCTGTGATAGATCACTAGAGACTCTAAATCCATCCAAGTTGCTGCCAAGTTCATATGTTTGTCCTTTTAAATAGCTGTGTAACATTACACTGTGTATATGTACAACATTTTTAAAATCCAATTCAGTTTTGATGGGCATCATAGTTGGTTCCATGTGTTTGAATTGTGAATACAGCTACAACAAATATGTATGTGCAGGTATCTTTATTGTAGATTGAAATTTGAGCAGTTTCCCGCTACTGCCAATCCTTTTCTTATAGTATTACAATAATTGTTCAAGGTCCACTTATGAGTGAGAACATATGATACTCAGTTCTTTGTTTCTGTGAAAGATCACTCTGTATTATAGACTCTAAGTGCATTCAGGTTGCTGTGAAGTTCATAATTTTTTCCTTCTTTATGGCTGCATAATATTCCATCATGTATATGTACCACATTTTCTTTTAATCCAGTCCTCTTTTGATGGGCAGCGCTGTTGGTTCCATGTTCTTGCTATTGTGAACATGCTGCAATAAACATATGTGTACAGGTATCTTTTTCATATAGTGATTTGAATTCTTTCAGGTATATTCCCAGTAGGGGAATGTGGGATCATATGGAAGTAATTTTAGCTTTATCATACAAGAGAAGGAATACTTTCATCAGGCAGATGTTTCTTGGTGATAGCTCTAAGAGCGTGACTGTTGTTCAAATTCTATGAAGCTTGAAGAAAAAATTGAGTCTGATTTTCCAGGCATCACTTCAATCTAAGTCTAGTTTATTCTGTTTAGCATGGTTCTAATCCCCTTCTCATGATACAGGAAGTAACAAGGGCCAAATTCATGTAGTCGAACCAAACAAATGGAGTTGTAGAACTTCTATAAGCTTGCTATTAAGGCAGAAAATTGATGTACATATAACAATTGTGTGAAATGAGGTTATTTCTGTTTTATATACTAGGAAACCGAGGCTTACCAGTAGTTTGTCTATAATCACATATAGAGAGAGTGTAGCGTAAGAAAGGAAGTCTATATATACTTAACCCCAAGGTCTGTTCTCTTAAACAAAAGGCTACTCTAGCACCCTAAATTAAGATGAGATAGTTAAGGCACACACAGTATGCATGTTGTGTGCTATCATGAGGACAAAAAATGTGGGAAGATTAAGTTGTCTGGACTCCAAAAAATCTTATGAACTTTATCCATCCTGAACCATATTTATTAAATATGATTGTATACTATATGCATTACCTTCTATCTCCCCTGTCAATTATTAGTTATTACATAAAATCCATTTCTCTGTAAGTGAATACAGTTACAGGCCAATATCTTCAAATATTTGCTTCTATGTGAAAATATTATTACCAGTATTAACATATGTATATGTATATGTATACCGGTAATAATATTTTAATAATTATATATAATATACAATAATATATAATATTATTTAATAATAATATATAATAATATTTTAATAATATATATAATTATATATATATGGCTATTCTATTTCTTCAAAAACTGCATATTTTGGCAACTCCAGATATGAATGAATTAACAGCCTTGACTTTTAATTCCAACTTGGCTACACTTTATGAGACTCTAACATGACACAATATTAATAAATCTCATTGTCCATTTTTCTAAAATAGCAGGAATTATGCCTTGCTGATAACGAGCATATTGTGGTATCAAAGACCAAATGCAGTATCATATACGAAATGTTACCATCATTCAATAAAAGGAGAAAATATAGGTAGTTTTTTTAAACATGTACATACCGAACATATATGTATTATGAGAAAGTACATTATGAAAACATCAAAAATCTAATATCAACATCCTTGTACTTGCTGTTCTTGCTGCTTGGGCTATGATTTCTAGCTTTAATTCAAGACACAGCTTAAATGGCATCTCTGATAGGCCTTCCCTGGTTATCGCATCCACAGTAGCAGACTGTCATTCTATTAGTTTCCTTCACAATACTTATCCTGTATTTCTTAATTTTGTGTTGTCTGCCTTAGCATGTGAGTTCTACAAAAATAGGAAATTTGGCAGGGTTTTCAACCATTCTATCTCCAGAGCCCAGAACAGTTACTGGCAAAAAGCAGATTCAGGCCAACTGTTTGTTGAATAAATGAATGGATAAGCCAAATCTATGTAAATCATGGGCAAAAATAATAATTCTACTAATAACAGCACTATTAGCACTATTATCAGCTTACTGCCTATATTGTTACTGTGTACCTGGCCTTATACACATTACCTTAAACAACTCTCACAACAATCTATGACAGTAGATATTATCTACTTTTTCCAGGTAAGAAAATTAAAATTAAACTAGATGAATCATGGATTCTCAACCTTGGCTCTACAATGAATTACCTGGCAAATTTTTAAGAATATTAGTACATCTAATATCACAGGAAAGAAGTTAGAGAAACTAGGATCAAATCCTTGCTCTGCCACTTCCTAACAAAGTGACCAGGAGAAATGCAGTTACTTTATTTAAGCCCATGAGTGGTTCTCAATGGTGGCTGTACTTTAGGAACACATGGATGGTTTAAAAATTACTTTATTTAAGTAAAAGCCATTTTGACTAGAGTTAGGTAGTATCTCAATGTAGTTTTGATTTGCATGTCCTTGATGAGTAGTGAGGTTTAACATTTCTTCATGTGACGGTTGGATGCTCGTATGTCTTCTTTTGAGAATGTCTGTTCATATGTTTTGCCCAGTTTGTAATGGGGTTGTTTGTTTTTTCCTTTCAAGCACGTTTGAGTTCCTTGCAAATTCAAGATGTTAGGCCTTTGTCAGACATAGAGTTGGCAAATACTTTTCCCAGTCTGAGGGCTGTCTCCCTGCTCTCTTGATGGTTTCTTTGACTTTGCAGAAGCTTGTCAGTTTAATAAGGTCCCACTTGCCTATTTTATCTCTTATGGCCCATGCATTTTGAGTTTTGTTCAGAAATTGGATGCCAGTTCCACTCCCATAAGGATGTGTCCTGCATTTTCTAAGGTTCTTATGGTTTGAGATTTTAAATTTAGGTCTCTGATCAATTTAGAGTTAATTTTTGTGTATGGGGATAGATAGAGGTCTTGTTTGAATCTTTTGCATGTGGTCAGCCAGTTTTCCCAGCACCATTTACTGAATAGGTTCTCCTCTCCCCAGGGATAGGTGGTGGAGGCTTGATATGTAAATATTTCTTGGAGAATCATTTAAGAAACAGGAAAGACCAAGAGCAAAATCCTAAAAAAGGATAAATAGATTCATTCTAGAGAAGAAGAGCAAAAAATAAAATCACGTGTCCTAAATATCATTAAAAAAGAATTTTTTTAAAGTATAAAGAAAATAATGAATGGGAGGATGAAAAGAGGCTGTCAAAGTAGAACTTGACCATAGCTGCCAGTTGACTGGGATTTGTGCTGAGGGAGAGGAATCAAAGACAAGTCTAAGAGAATGAAGAAGAACAAGTAACTAAAAAAAAAAAAGCTCTCAAGAAAAGGAGTAGCTTTGAGAGAAAACAAGGTGTTTGATTTTAAACAACTTAAATTGAAGTTGATGTTGAGACATCCTAGGGATAACAAGCAGCTGGAGATACTAGTGCTTAGAAGAAGAGGCAATGCTAGACAGGTTTTAGGAGTCAGTAGTTTACAAGTGATAGGCAAAGTCCTGAAAAAGTGGAAAATGCAACATAGATGCTAAACAGTTAAAAACAGGAGAAGAAAAAAAATATATATATTTTCCAAATCTAGTCTTTTTCTTATGTTTCTTTTCTTCATAGAGCAACCATCTTTCATTAAGTCCTCCACGCTGGTTTTAAACATATCTGCACATTCTTTGATACTCATCCCCTTGATTTCAGGTTAACTTTATCAACTTGGCCTAGTAAAATAATGTGGTGGAGGGGAAGCTGCGTGATTTTCAGAGTGAGGTCATAAAGGTCTTTAGAGCTTCTGCTTGGTGCTCTCTCAGGAAATTTGCCACTGAAATCGAGCCACTATGTTATAAAAAAGTTAAACAATTACACAGAAAGTCCACATGTGGGAGGACTTTCTAACATATCCCAGTATCAGCCAGCATCATGCCAGACTTCAGACCTGTGAATAAGAAAAATTTCAGACGATTCCAATTCCCAGCTTTTGCGATGTCCAATAGATGCAAAGTGATAAAAACATGAATGGTTCCTGCCAAGCCTTGCCCAATTTGCAGATATCTAGGCAAAATAAATATTGTTAATGTTTTGAGGTGATTTGTTACACAGTTACCGATAACCGGAACACAGTGCAAGTCAGAAATTCAGAAGGCATTTATGATACTGAATTTCCTTTCATCCAGTACAACCTTATTTAATGTCACCAACTCGTATAGGATTTTCCTCCTATATAGTCTGTAAAATTCATTTAATTATCTTCATTTCTAACAATATAACAGCAATACAAGTTATTATAATTTCTTGCCTGGACAAAGTTTGGTTTCCTTCTCTGCATTACATCCTGTTACATTTTCTTTTATATTTGGCTTTCATTTATATTTATTCTATTATATTGTCTGGATATATTTGACCCCATTCTCTACACTACATCAAGTTATATTTTCAAAATGAAAATCTTATTATATATATCTGCAGCCTCTAAAAAATCACAATGACTTTACGTTACTTTTGGAATGAAAACAAGCTTCATATAAGCATTTGCATAATTTGTCCTCTTCTTCCCTCTATATGCTATTTTAAAGAATCCTTTCTTTGAAGCCTTACTCTCTAACCATTCTGGTTTTCCACTTTCTCCACCCATGTTTCCCCAATCATAGCCTATGCATTATTGGTCAATATTTTATTCTCAGAACCCACCCTAGTGCCTGACATATAGAATCCATTCAGCATAATAGTCAGAGACAATGATTTCTAAGAGTTAAGGAAGTGAAGAGAGAAGAAAAACAGGCTAGATATCGCTCTGGATGTTCCTGCCCTACTGATTACAGATTATCTTGAATCTTATTGGGTTAAAAAAACCTCAGAAAAATATTGGTCAATATTGTAAATAATCTCCCAGATTAATTTGGACATAGGCATTAATAGATTGAAATATTACTTTCCAGAAAAAGAGGTATTCTATTAGTGAACTCCTGAAGATACAATTCTGGGGGTGGGGGATGCACATGTGTGTGTGTGTGTGTGTGTGTGTGTGTGTGCATGTTTGTGTGTGTGTAGGGAAGTTGGAACAAAAAGAGACGTAAAAATTAATGAGATAGGGAGGCTATTGAGAGAGAACGTAAAAGAGAGACAGAAAGAACATTCTCTAACTTTAAATAAAACATAAAAGGATTAATATATAGATAAGGAAGGTCATTTTATTTCTGTTATTTATCTATCATTCAGCTGGTTTTTTTTTAAAGAATGGTAACAGAGTGGCTATTTTTTCAATAACAGATAATAAGGTGGAGATCAGGTTTAAAATAAGTATCTCCCCTATCTTTATATTTTTCAGCCAAATTATTTGCTATTCGTTGATAAATATTTTTAAATATCAACTTTTTTCCTTGCTACTATGTCCACATGGCATTGCAATACTATTTTAAACAACCTTCCAATGTTAAATAGCGTCATAAATTTACAGTACCTAATAAAAACCAAGAGGAGAAAGCATCAAGGATACAAGTTACATTCTTTTTAAATACTTGGAGATGGTGGCATTGGTAGATTGATTTCAAAGAATGTCCTTCTTATGCTTGAATAATTCAGTCTCTTTATTAATAATAGAATTATTCATAGCTTGCTGCCTACACTGTATTTATGTATTTTTTTCATTAATAAAATTTATCATATAGTATGTCTTGTCATTTCCATTTGTAATCATAGTTTTCAAATCCAATTTTTATGTTACTAGGAAATAAAATATTTTTGTTGTATATTAGTACTCTAGTAATTATTCTGATTTTTAGCAAAAGGACAGTTTATTTAAACTTCCTTAACTTCAGAATCTGTATAATTTGAATGATAGAGTTTAAAAGTAATGTATTAACAATAAAATGTATAATCTTAATATTAGTGCTTACTTTAATATAGTATACAAATTTGACATTGGATTGCAATATTCAAATAAAATTGTATAACATTTAAAACATAGCAGATATATATGTTTACATATACACAAATATATGTACATATATATCAACTTATATTATTAAGTTGGCAATTGCATAAAAATCACAGAAAATATAATATTTTATTGTTAAAATCAAAGTATGTTTTATTTATCTTTCATAACACATGAGGATAAAATTATTATAAGAAGATATTTTACATTTTCTTCTGTGTCATAAATTATTAAATCCTTAGCTATTGAACAATACCATGGGAAATTGTGGAAGACATAAAATTTGAGTGCCTTTATTTTTAACAATTTGTGCTATCCTTATTGTGCAACCTGCAAGATTTCCAAGATTTCTATTATTAGCTCTTCAAATAATTCATCTTGGTAAGGTGAACAGAACTTACTCTTGAAAATGAATGGAGACACACTAATAAATAAGATCAATAAGCTTAATTTTCAATTTTATATACAAATAAATCTCAATTTTTACAAATACAGCAAACATTGTTCTTTAAAATATTATAGGAAATCAAATGTGTTTAATTATTAATGCTAATGCATTGTATGATTTAGGTCTATTCCCACTATAGAACTCTCACCTAAACTCTTAATGACTCAAGCACTAATCTTCCAACTGTCACAGACTATGCAGAACCTAACTGAATTTTTGACTCTTTACCAATTAGTGGGGGTGGGGGGATACCATTCTTGGCTTTAGTCTTACAGAAACCTGAGTAACCAGAACTAAATTGTGAATTTATCATATTGCTCTATATCCCTTGAAAAATTAATGAATTGGCTTGGTCAAAAACATGCACACAGAAACATATTTTCATATTGATATTAAAAAGCTCTTCTACTAAACATTTTAGTTTTTAAAATTCTAAAGATTTCTTACTATGTAATTTCCTTATCTATACCCATCTAACATAAAATCTTGGTTAATTACCTATTGTATGTGTATTCTGATTAGCTTCAGAATTTAAAACAATTATTGTCTGACATTCACTTTATCTGTTAGAATAAAGTATATTCAATACAAAAGCAGTGTTTACTAAAATAAAACATTCTGATTTCATATGTGCGATTCCTTTTCTATTTTCTCTCATTCACTACCAGTAGACACGTTTCCCCCCACCCCCAGTTATTATATAAGTAACACTTTCTATGTGTTCATGGATGGCAAAAAGATCAAACCCCTTTAGAACCATCATGGCAATCGTGGCCCATGCAGGCTGCCAAGGAGGAATTTAGTACTTCAGGATCAAGTAGGCTATTTCTAAGCTCTTGGGAGATGAGTCTCCACGGATTTCTTGGATGTATATATTTCCTATATGCAGAGCCGTTTGTTCTGGACTATTTTTTCAAGAATGTTTGTTTTGAAAACAGCCTTAGAAGAGAGATATAGAATTTCCTTTCACAGAAAGTGAGGACTTTTTTCAAGAATGTTTGTATAGAAAACAGCCTTAGAAGAGAGATATAGAATTTCCTTTCACAGAAAGTGACAGTCACTTGCAATTTTGGAAAATAGGATGTATCTCCTTCCAGAGGAATGAAGCAAACATAATCACTATCCTTTATAAAAGATTAAGATCCTCTAACTTCAGTGTTCCTTTCCTGTAATGCATAGCATGTACAGGTAATAACTTGTTCCCTTTTGGTAGTATTGTTGGAAATGAGGCTCAAAGAAGTAGCACCAAAGGTACTTTGGCTACTTCTAGCGCTGTGAATAAACTATGGTTCATACATCTTTTAACTACTGCTAGCATCCATAAACCTGTGGCAGCCTAACCTGTCCAATTGCAAGAAGAGTGAAATCTCAGACATTTCACAGTTCTTGACACTTTTGGTTATGAGGATGGGATGTGACAAAGAAAGGGCTTTCCAGAACAGGAAGAATGAGTGTCTCACTGGCTAATTAAGGGGATTTTAGAAATGTCTCTGGAAATCAGTGGAAAACACATTGACTAAATTAAATAGGCAACTGGGCAATAAATGTCCCTCTACTTTATTGACTGTTAATGAGGAGAAAACTGTGAGGAGCTGCAGGTTAAGCATTATAAAGTAGAATCAAAGGTAACATCCTAACTGGTATGCTAACTCTCCTCCAGGTAGGGACATTTGTCAACAATTTGGCAGTCAGTATCAAGTGCACACCATAGGAAGAACTAGTATTAAAATACACACTGGAAGGAGAGGGAAGATGTCTCTATTAGATAAAAGCACTTCAGCCACCATTCCACCCAGCCCTGTGGAATAGTGGATGCCCAAACCAAATTGACGAGATTTGGACAGAGTTCACAATGGAGAACAGAAGCTAATAAGGTCTTCTGGGAAGGATTCTTTATGTAAACTCAGTATACCATGTTGAAGATTCTACTGTTGAGTCTATAATTAGTATTGATATGTTACCTGCTTGTACTGTGAATGGCGACAAAATGCCAAAGGGGATTTTCCCAACTTGGATGTTCATCCTATAGAAAAGTACTATTTATTTTCCAGTCCTCCAACCTTAATGACTCCTTTAAGGTATAAATATCTGTGACTAATAGTTCTGTCCGTTGGAACTCTGGCAAAAAAAGGCAGCCTTCGTCAAAGTGCCTCAAACTTGCTGGTGGCAAGATAACCAGGTATACTTCCTTAAAAAAACCCAAAACAACATACCTTTTTCCTGAGCTCTTGTCAAATATTAATTATGAATGCCTGAACCCTGAAGTTCTTGAGACTCTCCAACTTGATATTCCAATTTGGGATGAGTCAACTTAGATTTATTGAATAACAAGGGGAGGAGGGCCCACAAGTCTTACTTATCAAATAGAAATGACATTTTCAAAAATGCCCTGAGCCCTGTTCCAAGGACATCTCAGCTTTTCATGAAAAAATAACTTTTCCTTTTAGGGGGAACTTTATTTTTTACTTCATGATCTCAAGTAAAGCCTCTGGCTTGGTGGACCCTCAATTCAGAGAGATTCTTCTAAATACATGGGCTTAGCTGGATGAGAGTACCCCACAGGTCTGCTATGGTTGTAGTGACTCAGGCTCAGTCATGCAAAATCTAAAATGGACATGTTCACTTTTCTCATTGAGAATAACTCATTCTTATAGCCCTAATCAATTTTCCCCTTGATGAACCTTATGTATTTACTGACTCCTGTATTGTTGTCAATAGCCTAGTTGTTTGGTCTACCACTTGGAAAACTACAGATAGAGTATAGTCTAGAAGTGGTCGACCAATTCTTACAAAAGTTGTTAAAAAATGGGTTGATAGTCAAAGTATTCGATGAATCGTCCATGTTTTCTATTTCGATCATCCATAAACATCAGCAAATGTGGAATGTTTAAATGGATTTTTAAAAATATTATAATTCTGTCTCACTCTCTTCTCCTGACCCTCAAGATTTTGTAAGGCAGTTGGTCATTGCATGAGACCATCTCCAGAAAGGCATCATTGCTTCTCAGCTACTTTCTGGGTACAGGTAAAAGGGATATATCATAAATATACATTAGAATATTTATATATTAGAAATATGTCAATCCAAAAAAAGAATTTAGGTCACTAAAGCAGAATTACACTTAAGTCCCCTGGGGGTTTTTTTTGGTTTGTTTGCTTTGTTTTTCGTTGTTTTTTTTTTTTTTTTTGAGTTGGAGTCTCACTCTGTCACCCAGACTGAAGTGCAGTAGCCGCTCCCGGCCACCGCAGCCTCTACCTGCTGGGCTCCGGCGACCCTTCCGCCTCAGCCTTCCGAGTAGCCGGAATTACAGGCACGCACTGCCACGCCCGACTGATTTTTTTATTTATTGGAGAGATGAGGTCTCGCCGCCCAGGCGGGTCTCGAACCCGCGGGCTCAGGCAATCCACTCACCTCAGCCTCCCAAAGGCATGGGATTACAGGCTGAGCCACCGAGCCCGGCTTCTTTTTTTTTAATGATTTCTTTTTTGACCATTCCTGAACATAATATGTCTTTCTTTTCCTGGTAGCAATCATAGCCATCCTTGTAAGACCCTCTGGGTGGCAGTCTGGAAAAAAAAAAAAAAAAGATCCAGGGAACTTAAGTGTAATTCTGCTTTAGTGACTTAAATTCTTTTGTTGGATTGACATATTTCTAAATCTTAAGGATAATAACAATTTGGTTGAATACATCCAAATTGCTGAACCCCTCTATGGCGGCCAAATGGGCCAAAGTAAAACAGAATAGGTCTTCGTAAACTTTACAGAATTTTTCTTGTTCTCTAATATATTTGAATAAAATGTCTGAATAAGAAAGAATAGGATGACTGGAGAAAAGGTGAAGCATTTCTGATAAAAAGGAATGCTCTGATTTTACAGTGGTGAAAGAAAGGGTAGCAACAAAGCTGACATAGGAGAACTGGGAGGTACCTTAAGGCTTAAGGCAGTATGAGGGAGGGAGAAACATTAATGATCTTTATTTTTCAGAATCACCCCAGATCCTTTTTTTAAAGAAGAAAAACACTCTGATGTGACATTTCTAAACTTTTGCAAATACCATGAATTTAACTTATGGATAGGTAGGTCTGTCATCTCCTGTCAGATGTCTCTGACAATGATTTGAACATAGTTTCCTTTAATATTACCAAGAAGTCTGTGGAAAACAACAGGGTATGTTCCAAGTTTCTATACTTCAGAAGTAAAATACTTGTTTACACTTCTAGATATTTTTTTTATCTCTATTCCTATGGCTACCACTCCATCATTTCACTGGGTGGGCAAATGCTAGCCTTTTGGTTGGATGGACAAATAAGAAAAGAAATCCCAAAGATCAAATTCACTTATTCAAATTGACCTGGAAAACTTATGTTTTGGGAGACACTTTCAAGGCACTGCAACTTGGATCCATTGGCTGATATGTGTTCCATTTGGGGATTGTTGCCTGCAATTTTAAACATTTAAGAAACACTTTCTCCCTGGAAGCACAATGTATACCATGGTCTTTGTGTAGAAAATAGTTATTAACTAAACTGCCCCCTCAAAATATTAATGTTAATATTTTAATGTTTAATATTTTAATATTTAAATGTTAAGAGACATTCAAATTTTATTGTACAGTATGATATAGTTAATGACAATATATGTTCTCAAATAAATGCTAAGAAAGTGAATGTTAAATATTCTCACCACAAAAATGCTAACTATGTGAGGTAACACATATTATATTTACCTAAATTTAACCATTCCACGATGTATATGTACTTCAAAACATCATGCTGTGCACATAAATACATACACCTCCCCATCAATTTAAAGTAAATGAGTACATTTGACAAAAAAATTTAATGTAACACTACATATAGTTCATATAGCCATTAGATGACTGTGGAGATCTTCTTGATATGAGGCTACTTTGGTTATTTGGAAGAGCAACTGGGAAGGACAGTTGCTTCATTATTTATGAGAACCCTGAAGGCAGTTATCCTACGATAATAAGGGTCACTTA
This sequence comes from Carlito syrichta, assembly GCF_000164805.1. Lineage (NCBI taxonomy): Eukaryota > Metazoa > Chordata > Mammalia > Primates > Tarsiidae > Carlito > Carlito syrichta. Next base: position 149 of record NW_007136116.1, on the reverse strand, counting down.
ATTAGAAAATGTGATCTAAAATCCACCTCTGACTTCAGCTAAAGTGAGCAATGATGCACTGATCTGGAAGGCACTAAGTTCAGTCTCAACTTGGCTACGATTGTCATAGATGTGAAAATGGCCCTAGATTCTCATCTTGTAGGCCAAGG
>NW_007136115.1:0-645 GCF_000164805.1 Carlito syrichta | reverse complement strand
AATCCCATGCCTTTGGGAGGCTGAGGTGAGTGGATTGCCTGAGCCCGCGGGTTCGAGACCCGCCTGGGCGGCGAGACCTCATCTCTCCAATAAATAAAAAAATCAGTCGGGCGTGGCAGTGCGTGCCTGTAATTCCGGCTACTCGGAAGGCTGAGGCGGAAGGGTCGCCGGAGCCCAGCAGGTAGAGGCTGCGGTGGCCGGGAGCGGCTACTGCACTTCAGTCTGGGTGACAGAGTGAGACTCCAACTCAAAAAAAAAAAAAAAAACAACGAAAAACAAAGCAAACAAACCAAAAAAAACCCCCAGGGGACTTAAGTGTAATTCTGCTTTAGTGACCTAAATTCTTTTTTTGGATTGACATATTTCTAATATATAAATATTCTAATGTATATTTATGATATATCCCTTTTACCTGTACCCAGAAAGTAGCTGAGAAGCAATGATGCCCTTCTGGAGGTGGTCTCATGCAATGACCAACTGCCTTACAAAATCTTGAGGGTCAGGAGAAGAGAGTGAGACAGAATTATAATATTTTTAAAAATCCATTTAACATTCCACATTTGCTGATGTTTATGGATGATCGAAATAGAAACATGGACGATTCATCGAATACTTTGACTATCAACCCATTTTTTAACAACTTTT
>NW_007136114.1:0-11990 GCF_000164805.1 Carlito syrichta | reverse complement strand
CAGCACTCAGTATTATAGACTCTAGTTCCATCCAGGTTGCTGCAAAATTCATGATTTTGTTCTTTTTTATGACTCCATAGTATTCCATCATGTATATGTACCACATTTTTTTAATCCACTCTTCTTTTGATGGACAGCATGGTTGGTTCCAGGTTCTTGCTATTGTAAACATTGTTGCAATAAACATACTTGTGCAGGTATCTTTTTTATAAAGTGATTTGAGTTCTTCAGGGTATATTCCCAGTAGGGGGGTTCGGGGTCATATGGGAGGAGTGATATTTAGAGCTTTTAGGAATCGCCACACTGCTTTCCTCAGAGGTTGCACTAGTTTACACTCCTACCAACAGTGTAGCAGTGTTCCCTTTTCACCAAATCCTCTCCAGCATCTGTTATTTTTTGAGTTATTGATGATTGCCATTCTTACTGGAGTTAGGTGGTATCTCAGAGTAGTTTTAATTTGCATCTCTTTGATGATTAGTGAGGTTGAACATTTCTTCATGTGTCTGTTGGCCACTTGGATGTCTTCTTTTGAGAAGGGTCTGTTCATATCTTTTGCCCATTTTATAATGGGGTTGTTTGTTTGTTTGTTTGTTTTTTCTTTTCAGCATGTTTGAGTTCCTTGTAGATCCGAGATGTTAGGCCTTTGTCAAACATGGAGTTGGCAAATACTTTTTCCCAGTCTGTGGGTGTCTCCCTGCTCTCTTGATGGTTTCTTTGACTTTGCAAAAGCTTGTCAGTTTAATGAGGTCCCACTTGTCTTTCTTATCTCTTATGGTCTGTGCGTTTTGGGTTTTGTTCAGGAATTGAATGCCAGTTCCAACTTCGAAAAGGGTGTTTCCTGCATTTGTTAAGGTTCTTATGGTTTGAGGTTTTACATTTAGGTCTCTGATCCATTTGGAGTTAATTTTTGTGTATGGGATCTTGCTTGAATCTTCTGTATGTGTTCAGCCAGTTTTCCCAGCACCATTTACTGAATAGGTTCTCCTCTCCCCAGTGGTAGGTGGTGGGGGCTTTGTCAAAGATGAATTGGTTGAGAAATTGATGTTTTGCTTCTGGAATCTCAATTCTATTCCATGGGTCTATATGCCCGTCCCTGTACCAATACCAAGCTGTTTGGATTACGGTAGCTTTATAGTAAATTTTGAAGTGTGGTAATGTGATACCTCCTGCTTTGTTTTTTTTGCTGAGGATTGTTCTGGTTATTCTTGGTCAACAACATTCTTCATGAGAGTACAGGAAAAAGAGTAAAACTCACATGAACCAACCCCCAAACCAAAAGAAAGACAACAAACTAAGAGAAACAACAATAACAACTCAATAAGAACCTTATGATAGGAATCAACTCTCACATTGCAATAATTAGCCTGAATGTGAATGGACTAAATGCACCACTGAAAAGACATAGAATGGCAAAATGGATAAAATATTACCAGGCAACAATATACTGCCTTTAAGAGACCCATCTCACTAGAAAGGACATGCAAAGACTCAAAGTAAGAGGATGGGAAACAAATTTTCAGGCGAACGGAATAGAAAAGAAAGGAGGAGTCACAATCCTAATTTCAGACAAAATAACATTTAAGTTATCAAAAATTTAAAAAGATACAGAAGGCCACTACATAATGGTATATAATTTTCAAGTAAAAAAAGTAGACAACTAGTAGAAACAAATATACACAAACACATACATACATACCACCTATATCAAAAGTGAAAGTGGTTATGACACAACAGATTCCATAGGATTACATATATATCAATGTACTATTAGAAACAACTTTATAGCAATACATTGAAAAGCTTACATGAGGTTGAGAAACTTATTGAAATATAAAAACTAAAATTTCAGGATGTTTATATAACATTATTTTGACAGAAATTGATACATTAAAATTTAAGTTAAAAACTTCATGAATAAAATTCCAAGTGTATATGAACTCAAAGAACTCTATTACTAAACATTTAAAGAAAAAAACAATATAAATTCTATATAGAATCTCCAGAAAATTGAAATGAAGGGAATACATTTTAACTAATACTATGGGACTAATAGTAATCTAATCCCACATAATAAAAATATATCATAAGAAAAAAACTGCAGAACAATCTCCTTCATTAACATGGATGCCAATTTATTAATAAATTATTAAAGCCGGGCTCGGTGGCTCAGCCTGTAATCCCATGCCTTTGGGAGGCTGAGGTGAGTGGATTACCTGAGCCCGTGGGTTAGAGACCCGCCTGGGCAGTGAGACCTCATCTCTACAATAAATCAAAAAATCAGCCGGGCATGGTAGCGCATGCCTGTAATTCCGGCTACTCGGAAGGCTGAGGTGGAAGGATCACCGGAGCCCAGCAGGTCGAGGCTGCGGTGGCCGGAAGTGGCCACTGCACTCCAGTCTGGGCAACAGAGTGAGACTCCAACTCAAAAAAATAAATTAATTTAAAAAAATAATAAATTATTAAAAATCAAATCTTGCACCATGTATAAAGGGTAGCACACTGTGACCAAATGAGAATTATCTCAAGATTGCAAAGTTGTTCTAATATTCAATATTCAATTGATGGAAAGACAAGTCAGCAACATTCAAAGTAGGAGCCCTGGACCTCTATTCTCTCCATAAACACATTTATTCAGGAACAACTCATGAGCAAATTCCTTTTGTGAGAAATCCAGAAGGCTATTTTTGCAAAGATTAGGGCAGAGACAAACTAAGTAATGTAGGGACAATAAAACATCAACAGAAACAAAGAACTGGTTTACTGAGCAGATAATCAAAAGCAACACATCCTTATTTTAAAAACTAATAAAATAAAATAAAGGAGTGAAGACAAATACAAATAGAGTTAAAAATTCAATGGAAGAAATGACCATAAATGTAACAGAAATTTTAAAAAATATTGGAGGCCACTATGAATAATTATAACACCAAACTCTGGACAAACTAGGACAAATTGATAAAACATAAAAAACATACAACCTAAAAGAACTAAATATGAGACAAATCTATGCTAGTGTGGAGAATGAATCAGTGATCATAAAACTCCAGTAATGAAAAGCCAAGAACTTTCTCAACAAAGAAAAGTCAAGGACTAAATGACTTCCCTGAAGTACTGTACCAAACATTTAAGGAATAAATGCTAATGCTATCAAACACTTTCAAAACACTAAAGAAATAGGAATACTTCCAATGCATGTTATGGGATTAGCAGGACCCAGATACCAAGTCCAGACAAAGGTAACAAAATTACAGAGCACTATGCTGGAATTTAGATATAAAAATTCTCAACAAAATGTCAGCAAACTGAATCCAGTAGCAGATTAAAAGCATCCTACTCCATTATCAATTGGAATTTACCTCTAATATGCAAACATATATCAACTATAGAAACAGTTGTGTGACTCACTATATAAACCTATTTAAAGTGACATGATGACCTCAAGAGAAGTAGAAGAAACATTTCACACACCTTGATAATGATAATTTTCAAATACTCAGAATACAAAAAGGTACCTCAGAGCAATAAAGACTCTTTTTAAAAAGCCTATGTCTGACATCATAATTAATCATGAAAAGCTAAAATTGTTCACATTAAGATTAGGAAAAGACAACCAAAGCTGCTCCCCAAATTATATTCATCATAGTGCTGAAAATCCTAACCTAAGCAATTAGAGAAGAAAAAAATATAAAGTAAATGCATATCAGAAAAAAAGAGGCAAGTTTGTTTCTGTTTGGAGATGGCATAGTCTTATATATGTATACCTGAAACCAAACAGGCTCCATCCTCAAAATGGTGGTATTGATAAATGGATTCAGGAAAATTACAAAATAATTTTAAAACATACAAAAATCAGATGTGTTTCTCTATGAAAAACACAATTTGAAAATGACATTAAGAAACAATCCCATTTTCTATAAGACTAAAAAGAATAAAATACTCAAAATAAATTCAAGTAAGGAAGTCAGAGACTTATAAAATGAAAATGACAAAATATTAAAGACACAAACAAATAAAAGGACATCTTGTTTTTGGATGAGAAGACTTAATACTGTTAAAATGTCCATACCACCCAAAGTAATCCAAATGTTTAATGTAATCGCTAGCAAAATCCAGGAGGCATTTTTTCCAGAAATAAATAAAATAAATCTACATAGAGAATAGATGAACATGAATGCCAAAACAATCTTTAGAAAAAGGAACCAAACTGTGACATCACACTTCTTGTTTTCAAAATATATTACAAAACTACAGTAAATAAAATGGCATGAGCATAGATACATGCAAATATATCAATGAGAAATTAATCTATGCAAGCATGGTAAACTGATCATCATAAGGATGTTAAGAATACTGTAAACAAAGACAACCTTTTTTCAAATGGTGTTGAATAAAGTGTATGTCCAAAAATATATGAATAATATTGAACCCTTACCCTACAATATAAATGACAATAGAAAAGATGTAGAAACTTTGCAAATGTCCATCAAAACATAAATAAATAAAGAATAACAGAAAGGGAAACAGAGAAGCAGCAACAACAGCAGCAACAACAGAAGGTATGTCCTCCCCCAAATATGTAATAAAGTGGCAAATATAATCATCAAAATACCAGCAATTACTTTACATATAAATAACCTCAATGCACCAAATAAAAGACAGTTTGCAAAGCATAGTTTTAAAAACTCAGAGTCTATAATTTTATAAATCAAAACAAAATTCTACTCAATTAAACACTGTTTATAAGAAAACCACTTGAAACATGGCTTAGCTAAGTTAATAGTAAAAGGGTGAATTAAGAAATATTATGATAATATTTCCTAAATACTTAAAAAGCAAGAGTGGTTATTTTAATATCAGATAAAGTGACATTAAAGCCAAGAAAACTACTAGGCATGTACCAGGAGAACCCTATAACCATTCAAGAAATTGACTTTCTAATTTTAAAATTTCTGAAACATAAATCCCCTAGCACATTGCATAATGAGAGACTTTTACTAAACATTTCAAGAACAATTGACATTAATTTTACACAATGCTTTCCAAAAAACAAAATAGAAGGGAGACGTCCCATCTAATTTTTTAAAATCAGAATAAAAAACAAAGAGAAAACATTTGTTTAAAGAAATAAGGAAAGAAAGAAGAAGGAAAGAATGAGGAGAAAGGAAAAAGAAAGAAAAATATATAACAATATCTTTTGTGAATTTAGATGAGAATCCAACAAATGTAGTACATTCACTCTAGCAATATATAAAGGAAATTATACAATAAGCTTAAGAGGAATTTATTTCTGATAATAAGTCTGGAATATGTTAAAAATTATTCATTGCAACTTCTTATATTAACAGGCTAAGAAAAAAATAATACCACCAAAAGATGTAGAAAAAGCATTGGATGTAATTCAACAACCATTCATCATAAAATCTCTAAGATGAATAGGAATATAGAACTATCTTTATATAAAACCAGCAGTTAATAATATATTTTCTTGTGAAAGACCAAATGCTTTCACTGAGACTAGGACCTAGATGTAATTGTCCATGCTTACCATTCTTATTATATATGCAGCAGTGGAAAAATGGAGACATAAGAAACAATTGGAAATTCAAAATACAATGTTTGGTAAATTGTAATAAATTTATTATAAAAGGGACACTACAAAGCATCATGTAAATTGAGGAGAGATACATAAAAATTGTCCAAACTGAGAAAAACAACCACATGTTATTAAAAAAAAAAAAATCAACCATACTCTAACAAACTAGAGGAAAAGCATAACATGGATTTCATTAGAATCCAGAAAAGAAAAGATATTGATACAGGAAAAGTAATTTAAGGACATAGTTCAAATATGGGGAAAGATGTCAATTTAGAGATTCAAGAAGCAAACTCAATTGGATGAACACAAATCTCTATCAATGCATATTTTTAAAAACTACTGATTGTTAAGGTGGAGAAAAATACTCATTTTGCTTTTCAACAAGTGTATGTAGAAAAGCAAAGATTTGAATAACTGCAGTTTTCTTCTCAAAACCACAAAGACAGATAACAGTGGCATATCTTTAAAGTGCAAACATGTGCTTCATAATGATGTTTTGCCAACATCAGACTGCATACATGACAGTGTTCCTATAAGATTATATTGTAGTGGAAACATTCTATTGCTTAGTGACATTGCAGATGTTGTGAAGTAGTAGCACACATATTACTCCCATGTTTGTAATGACGCCAGTGGGAAGAAATGTACAGCACTGCCAGTTATTTACAAGTACAGGGTATATAATTATATGTACTACATAATACTTGATGGTGATTATAAATGAATATATAAATAGTTTATGTATTTACTGTACAATGGTGTTTGGACCATTTTAGAATAGACTCCTACTACTGACCTAAAACAAATTGAATGTAAAACTGCCTTAGCAGTCTCTTCAAGAAGTAGTCCAGAACAAGCATTCATATCACAGAAGACGACAGCTTCATGTGTGTTAATTGCCACTGAAGAATGTCCAGTGGGACAAGACACAGAGGGAGAAGATAGTGATATTGGAGATCCTAACCCCGTGTAAGCCTAGGATAGTGTATTTTTGTGTCATATTTGAATGAAAAGTTTTAAAAGTAAAAAAATAATTAAAAATAGAGAAAAACTTATAGATTAGGGATATATAGAAAGAAAATGCTTTTCTACACCTGTACAATGTGTGGTTAAGCTAAGTCCTATTTGGAGAGTTAAAAAATAATAAAATAAAAACTAGTAGTAAGCTAAAGTTTACTTATTACTAAAGAAAGAATAGTATTTCTGGTTAATTTAGTGTAGCCTTGGTGTTCAGTGTTTATAAAGTCCCCAGTGGTGTACAGTAATATCCTAGGTCTTCATTTTCATTCTTGACACACTCAAGGACTTATCCAGAGCAACTTCCAGTCCTGGAAGCTTCATTCTTATTAAGTATTCTTTACTAGTGTATCATTTTAAATCTTTTATAACATATTTTTATTACACCTTTTGTGCTGGAGTCCAGCTCCCGCAGAGGCCAGAGATTCCCAAAGGTGGAGATGGCATCAGCGATTGTGAGAAAGCGAGAAAGAGAGAGAGAGAAAGAGGCTGGACCCCTGTCTAGTGCAGAAGCCATTTCCTGGGAATTACAACGGGTCTTTTATCCCCAAATTTTGCACAGTCAGTCTCCCATGTCTTTAACGTGAACATAAATCCAGGTGCATGAGTGGCATCCCCCACCCACCAGATGTTCTTTCAGGTATGAGGAATAAAATTCCATGACAGCTATTAACCTTAATCCATGACTGCCTGTAAACCCTTTTCATCCTATGCTAATTTATACTAATACCAAGTTAAATGATAACCTAAAAATTCTATAACAAACCTTAATCCATGACTGACCTATCCTATAAATCTTTTTCATCCTATGCTGATTTATACTCATACCAAGCTAAATGATTCTATAGAAACTTAAATACTTACTTTACAACCTAAAGCAGCCCATCCCAGAATGTTCAGAGTGTGGCCCAGTCCAAAGTTCACAGTGGGCTACCTGCAAGGAACCTAGTCACATTCTTTCAACAAAATGGCTGTCTAAACTTATATTCCTAAAACTATATTCTACAATTTACACTTTACTCAACTTCAATAAATCCTAAAATCATGACCCAGAAGCCTGTGAACAATACTAATTCTCTTAGATGTGGCCCGAGTTTGAACTGTAAGTTGTGTGAAAGCCAAAACTGCAGTTTGTGGAAGAATGGGAGCAATGAGCTTCTAAAGTTAGCTTGTGTTCATCCTTGTCTTAGAGTTTTTATGTTTTGAGCTTACAGGAGGTTATTCTGGTTATAGTGCTAAGTAGAAAGGGAGAGGAAATGGGGTCAATAGCTCCCAAACACATCCTAGTGGTCTTGGGGTCAATGGCCCTTCCTGATCCCTAATGCTCAGTGGGCCTCTGTGGTCAGCTCCCAACATCTCCCCCTTTTTATTTTTTAGCATGAAACCATGAAACTCCATATTGAGCGAACTCTTCTTTAGCACTCTGAAGATGATTGGGAGTAAACACAGCAACAAAAGAATCACTGTTCCACAAATGCCCACATTGATGAGTATAAGACATTAATGATTTTTGGTTAGCAAATGATGAAAAATTATTAAATATAGAACTAGCCAATTCAGTGGAGCAGAATTGCTTTTCAGCAACTGTCATGTCCTTAATCTCTTGCTGTAATTTAGTAAGATCTATACTCAGGTCCAAATGATTCCAAATTCTAAGAATATGATTTTTCACTTTGTCCCATGTAAGGACTGATTTGTTCCCTTCCAAAGGAGTGAGACAAATCCACTTAAACTCTGAGTGACGTCGTAGAGCCAACTTAATTTTTAAAGTCACAAGCTCTTGTCCTACAGTTAAAAAAGCATTAACTTTACTCTCCAGTTTCTGGTCAATAATCTCCTGAGTAGCTAAAGCTATAGAGACATTCTTAGATAATTGGTCAGCAAACGTAGCTGTGTGTACTTCTTTAGATAACACTACAGCTGAAACTGTTACAGAAGTAGCTATTCAAGTTGTAATTCCTAAAATTAAAGTAGCCAAAAATCTTTTCTGTCTTTCCAAAATGGAATTAACTTCATACAATGTTTCCAAACCATGAAAGTGCACAGGAACCATTAAATAATGAGGTTGTCTGAGAATAACAAATCCCCTGTAAGAAACATCAGTTAAACAATTGGTTAAAGTACATGGTTTACAAGTAATTTTATAAACATTATTTTGTGGTTAGATGACCAAAGATTGATGTGAGCTCCATGCCAAGAAAACATAAGGAGATTGTAGGCAGGCTCTTATTTGATAATAATGAACTCCTTCTTGGGGATGGGCTAAAATTACTGGCTTAATAGCAGCAAGAGCCCTCCACAAGTGAGGCTGGATGACCTGCCTATTGCTCACAGTTGTTGTTAAAACTGGAGCCACCCATCCATTAACTCCATTAACATGTTCTCTGGCAGGCCTGGGAGTATCACTATGAATGTGAGAAGTGTATGGTCGAGCATTAAGTCTCCAGTCACTAATAGGTAGTCTTTCATAAGGTAAAAAAAATAGTCAACCCTGGATTATACAGTCTCTCCATTTAGGATAACCAGTCTCCCATGAAATGAGCAGCCAGTCCTTTTCCGTGTTGTTTGGAGAGCAAGTGGTCAAACCGGTAGGTGGCGAGTCCTTGCATCTAGGGTAGGATCGGATCCTTCAGGCATCAGCATTTCCAGCCACCAAGTTTTCCTGTACTTGTTTTGATTGGGACTATCAGTGATAAGAGACTTAAGAGATGACATTAAACAAAAGGCCTTATAATAATCAAAATTAGACCTCATTACCCCAAGTAACTGGTTGGAATGTTGGAGGATTAGGCATATATGAACTCATCAGGAGAGCAAAACAAGGTTTGGCCAAAAACAAAGCTACCAGTCCAACAGGAATCCGCTGAGTAGTTACCATGTCTCCTGCTTCCTCAGGCAAACACTCCATTTGTTCCCACATTGGCAGTTGGGGACGACGAATGCTGAAGATACTTCGCCTGAGTGTAGTTCGTCTTGTCCGGGACAGCCTAGGGTGGGAATTTTCATCCTGTAAGGAGAGCTTTCTCATCTGGTGTGTTTGGTTTCTCTTTCATCAGGTTGGTGATTCTGGTGTTGTAGATCTTGCTCCGAGGCAGACAAATACTCCAAAAATAAGAATAGCTCCTCCTGCCGGTGGCTGATGGAAACTGCTTCATGTGTTTTATTCCTCTGAATTGGTCTGATCCTTGCCATTTGTCTTGGTCAACAACGGATCAATAGTTCCAGTGTCTAGTCATAGATGAATTGCCCAAATAATCCAAATTTAGATGATTTATAGCAAATAAAGCATGATTAAAATATGGTGAGGACAGCTATACTTAAACTCCCCCTCTGTAATTAATTATTGATTTTTAAGGTTTGGTGGGCTCTTTCAAATATGGCTTGACTTTGTGGATTGTAAGGAATCCCTGTGGAATGAGAGATATTAACTTGGGAACAAAACCGTTGAAAATATTTAGATGTATATGCAAGACCATTATCACTTTTTAGTTGCTTTGGTCTACCTAGCTGTGAAGAACAAAATAATAAATGCTATACCATGTCCTTGTAAGCTTCTCCGGTTCTTGCTGAAGCTAAAATAACATGAGAAAATGTATCCACAGTAACATGTAAATAAGACAATTTCCCAAAGCTAGAAAAATGAGTCACATCCATTTGCCATAAGACATTAGGTTTTAATCCTCTGGGATTTATTCCTGTTGGAGTAACGTTCACAAAGGTAGGACAGGCTGGACAATTCTGAACGATTTGTCTGGCTGGGTAAATGAAACTGATAGCATAGGGCAGTAGTATTTTGATGAATTTTATGAGAAAGCTGAGCCTGAGTTACTGCCTCAGTTTCTACTGCAGCACATACAGTGGGTTTAGTTAAAGCATCACCAATTGATTGCCTTGGTGTAAAGGTCCTGGAAGGCCAGAATGAGATCTAATATGGCCCATAAAGAACTGTTCCTTCCTGTTAGAAGAGCCATCAGTAAAAACCAAGGTTGCCCCCTCTAGGGGGCTTGAGTAACTGTTGTGAGGAAAAATTATAAGATTTTGTTTTATGAGTTGTAACAGTGGACTTTTGGGTAAATGAAACAGAATTTGTCCTCTGTAATCAGTTAAAGCTATTTGCCAATTGTCACCAGTTTGAAACAAAGTCTGAAATTGAAACTTATCATAAGGAGCAATTATATTGTGTACATCATGTCCAAATAATTCAACACTTCTATGCCTCCCTTTGGTCATAAGTAAAGCTACTAAATAAGGATAAGAAGCCAATATTTTTTTAGATGATACTGGTAGGTGGAACCATTCCAAGGGTCCTTGTTGCCACAAACACCCTGTTGGAGTATGAAAATTGGCTAAGACAATTAAGTTCCTAGGTAGTTTGTAATCAATTCTCTTAACTTTTTGAGACTCAATAGCCTTTTCCACTAGAGACAAGGTTTCCTTAGCTTCCGAAGTTAAAGTTCTCTTAGAATTAGGAGAAGGGTCTCCTTGTAAAATATCAAACAGAGGCTTTAAATCAGCTGTGGTGATATGTAAGTAAGGTCGAATCCAATTAATATCCCCCAATAATTTTTGAAAGTCATTTAATGTCACCAGATGGTCTTTTTGTATACATAAAAGGTGGGTTAGTCTGAATTTTTGGGGGGGAATTTCTAAACCACAGTTGGTTAAAGCAGTCACAGTTTTGTTGAGAATATCATGCAAAAGAGCACGATCTACATGAGCCAATAAAATATCATCCATGTAGTGAATTAAGTAAAGATTAGGATATTGGCTTCTTATATCCCTCAAAGCTGCATCTACAAATGTTCTGGCACAAGGTAGGGCTGTTTTTCATACCTTGTGGCAAGACCTTACATTGATATCTCTGGAAAGGCTGTTTTAAATTATGAGAAGGTAAACTAATAAGACTTTTTCGAATAAATAGAACTCACTTGGCATGCTATAATAGCCAATATAACAATAAAAACAGTAGAGAGAGTAAGAGAAATATTCTGAGACCGAACCAAATCCTTTGCATCATGTGTCAGCACTTTCAGTTGTCCCCTAGTTGGTGATTAGCAGGTTCTCCTGAAAGCAGCAGAACACAGTTGCAGTCATGGAGGCCTCTCAAGAGTGAGATGTTTTAGCTGAGGAACCAGAGTTTCTTCTTCTTCATTGTCAGCTGAGTTTAGGTGATTTTGTTCCTGCTTTGGGGAGCTAAACTGTGGTGGGGGGTGGAGGCCAGACATGCCAAATTAGGCGGTCAGGAACCCAAATAGGTGAAGTAAACTTTGGGCATACTGATGATGAAGGGTATGGGAAGCGGTGGCTGCTAGTAAAGAGACTAGCAGTTTCCAAATGACACAGTATATCTGCAACCTAACTTGAGAGAAATTTATCA
>NW_007136113.1:0-815 GCF_000164805.1 Carlito syrichta | reverse complement strand
GGTAGGATTGGATCCTTCAGGCATCAGCATTTCCAGCCACCAAGTTTCCCTGTACTTGTTTTGACTGGGACCATCAGTGATAAGAGACTTAAGAGATGCCATTAAACAAAAGGCCTTATAATAATCAAAATTAGACCTCATTACCCCAAGTAACTGGTTGGAATGTTGGAGGATTAGGCATATATGAACTCATCAGGAGAGCAAAACAAGGTTTGGCCAAAAACAAAGTTACCGGTCCAACAGGAATCCGCTGAGTAGTTACCATGTCTCCTGTTTCCTCAGGCAAACACTCCATTTGTTCCCACATTGGCAGATGGGAACGACGAATGCTGAAGATACTTCGCCTGAGTGTAGTTCGTCTTGTCCGGGACAGCCTAGGGTGGGAATTTTCATCCTGTAAGGAGAATTTTCTCATCTGGTGCGTTTGGTTTCTCTTTCATCAGGTTGGTGATTCTGGTGTTGTAGATCTTGCTCCGAGGCAGACAAATACTCCAAAAATAAGAATAGCTCCTCTTGCTGGTGGTTGATGGAAACCGCTTCATGTGTTTTATTCCTCTGAATTGGTCTGATCCTTGCCATTTGTCTTGGTCAACAACGGATCAATAGTTCCAGTGTCTAGTCATAGATGAATTGCCCAAGTAATCCAAATTTAGATGATTTATAGCAAATAAAGCATGATTTAAAATATGGTGAGGACAGCTATACTTAAACTCCCCCTCTTGTAATTTAATTATTTGATTTTTTAAGGTTTGGTGGGCTCTTTCAAATATGGCTTGACCTTGTGGATTGTAAGGAATCCCTGTGGAATGAGAGAT
>NW_007136112.1:0-985 GCF_000164805.1 Carlito syrichta | reverse complement strand
AGAGACTTAAGAGATGCCATTAAACAAAAGGCCTTATAATAATCAAAATTAGACCTCATTACCCCAAGTAACTGGTTGGAATGTTGGAGGATTAGGCATATATGAACTCATCAGGAGAGCAAAACAAGGTTTGGCCAAAAACAAAGTTACCGGTCCAACAGGAATCCGCTGAGTAGTTACCATGTCTCCTGTTTCCTCAGGCAAACACTCCATTTGTTCCCACATTGGCAGATGGGAACGACGAATGCTGAAGATACTTCGCCTGAGTGTAGTTCGTCTTGTCCGGGACAGCCTAGGGTGGGAATTTTCATCCTGTAAGGAGAATTTTCTCATCTGGTGCGTTTGGTTTCTCTTTCATCAGGTTGGTGATTCTGGTGTTGTAGATCTTGCTCCGAGGCAGACAAATACTCCAAAAATAAGAATAGCTCCTCTTGCTGGTGGTTGATGGAAACCGCTTCATGTGTTTTATTCCTCTGAATTGGTCTGATCCTTGCCATTTGTCTTGGTCAACAACGGATCAATAGTTCCAGTGTCTAGTCATAGATGAATTGCCCAAGTAATCCAAATTTAGATGATTTATAGCAAATAAAGCATGATTTAAAATATGGTGAGGACAGCTATACTTAAACTCCCCCTCTTGTAATTTAATTATTTGATTTTTTAAGGTTTGGTGGGCTCTTTCAAATATGGCTTGACCTTGTGGATTGTAAGGAATCCCTGTGGAATGAGAGATATTAACTTGGGAACAAAACCGTTGAAAAGATTTAGATGTATATGCAAGACCATTATCACTTTTTAGTTGCTTTGGTCTACCTAGCTGTGAAGAACAAAATAATAAATGCTGTACCATGTCCTTGTAAGCTTCTCCGGTTCTTGCTGAAGCTAAAATAACATGAGAAAATGTATCCACAGTAACATGTAAATAAGACAATTTCCCAAAGCTAGAAAAATGAGTCACATCCTTTTGCCATAAGACATTAGGTTT
>NW_007136111.1:0-661 GCF_000164805.1 Carlito syrichta | reverse complement strand
CAAAGCTGAGCCTGAGTTACTGCCTCAGTTTCTACTGCAGCACATACAGTGGGTTTAGTTAAAGCATCAGCCAATTGATTGCCTTGGTGTAAAGGTCCTGGAAGGTCAGAATGAGATCTAATATGGCCCACAAAGAACTGTTCCTTCCTGTTAGAAGAGTCATCAGTAAAAACCAAGGTTGCCCCCTTTAGGGGGCTTGAGTAACTGTTGTGAGGAAAAATTATAAGATTTTGTTTTATGAGTTGTAACAATGGACTTTTGGGTAAATGAAACAGAATTTGTCCTCTGTAATCAGTTAAAGTTATTTGTCAATTGTCACCAGTTTGAAACAAAGTCTGAAATTGAAACTTATCATAAGGAGTAATTATATTGTGTACATCATGTCCAAATAATTCAACACTTCTATGCCTCCCTTTGGTCATAAGTAAAGTTACTAAATAAGGATAAGAAGCCAATATTTTTTTAGATGATACTGGTAGGTGGAACCATTCCAAGGATCCTTGTTGCCACAAACACCCTGTTGGAGTATGAAAATTGGCTAAGACAATTAAGTTCCTAGGTAATTTGTAATCAATTCTCTTAACTTTTTGAGACTCAATAGCCTTTTCCACTAGAGACAAGGTTTCCTTAGCTTCCGAAGTTAAAGTTCTCTTAGAATTAA
>NW_007136110.1:0-1285 GCF_000164805.1 Carlito syrichta | reverse complement strand
GGCTAACATCACCTGGGAAGGAACAGGGGTTGACAGGGGAATTTTTTCACCTTGTCCTCTTTTAATTTTGCGGGTAATTTATCAGCTTCTTGTTGTGGGTTAAAACATCTCTAATAAGATTCCATAAAGCAAAAGCACTTACAGGCACTCATTTGGGACCATGGAGAGTGTATTACAACTTTAATTCCTCCCCAACCTTTGTCCATGTTGCTAAATTAACGGTGCCCTTTTCAGGGAACCAGGGACACTGTTATTGCACCAAATGAAAAAAATGAGCCAATTGTGCACAGGAAACTTTAATTGCTCTTTTAGTAAACATATGCATTAGAATACTTATGAACAGCTTTCTTTCTTTAGATTCACTCTGGCCCATGATTCTGTCACAGCTCTTAAACTGGTCACCCTTCATAACTCTGCCTGTCTCTACAGAGGGGTCCGCAGTACCCTGGGAGAGGTCCTACCCGTCCGGGAAAAAAAAAAAGAAAGCTTACCTTTGGGACCCTGTTCGGGCACCACTTGCCGGAGTCCAGCTCCCACAGAGTCCGGAGATTCCCAAAGGTGGAGATGGCATCAGCAATTGTGAGAAAGAGAGAAAACATGAAAGAGAAAGAGGCTGGACCCCTGTGTAGTGCAGAAGCCATTTATTGGAAATTACAATGGGTCTTTTATCCCCAAATTTTGCACAGTCAGTCTCACGTCTTTCACGTGAACACAAAGCCAGGTGCGTGAGGGGTGTCCCCTACCCACCAGATGTTCTTTCAGGTATGAGGAAGAACATCCTATAACCTTAATCCATGACTGCCTATAAACCCTTTTCATCCTATGCTAATTTATACTAATACCAAGTTAAATGATTCTATAGAAACTTAAATACTTACTTCACAACCTAAAGCGGCCCATCTCAGAATGTTCGCAATGTGGCCCAGTCCAAAGTTCACAACGGGCTACCAGCAAGTAACCTAGCCACATTCTTTCAAAAAATGGCTGTCTAAACTTATATTCCTAAAACTATACTCTACAATTTACACTTTACTCAACTTCAATAAATCCTAAAATCATGACCCAGAAGCCTGTGACGAATACTAAGGTTCTTAGATGTGACCCAAGTTTGAACTGTAAGTTGTGTGAAAGCCACAACTGCAGTTTGTGGAAGAATGGGAACAATGAGCTTCTAAAGTTAGCTTGTGTTCATCCCGGTCTCAGAGTTTTTAATGTTTTGAGCTTATAGGATCTTATTCTGGTTATAGGGCTAAGTAGAAAGTGGGAGGAAATGGGGTCAATAGCT
>NW_007136109.1:0-915 GCF_000164805.1 Carlito syrichta | reverse complement strand
TATATTGACAATTTTTTGTAAATAAATTTCAGTTTTTTGATCCTCTTGTACATGTATTTATATTAATGTCCAGAGCAATACTAAAATATAACAGAAAGAAATACAGCCAAAATTCCAATGGCGAAATTAAAATGAACTACTAAAACCCTTTCAAAGTTTTTAAATGGCAGGAAAAGAAGAGCAAAAGAACAAAAATTAATGAAGACAAACAGAATCATAAGTGAACAATAATTCAAACCTAAATGCAAACCTGTCAGTAATTACATTAAATGTGGATTGCTTAAGCACATCAATTAAAAGATTAAATTTTCAAAAAGGAACTAGTATTCTTATCAAAAATATGATTTCTATTTAATACAGATAGGTTAAAGTATGGGAAATCATTTGTCATGCAAACATGCTTAGTCTGTTCAGGCTATTGTAACAAAAACATTATAAAGTGAAAGGCATATGAAAAACAAACATTTGTTTCTCATGGATCCAGAGGCTGGGAAATACTATACCCAGATGATGCAGATTTTGTGTGTGGTGAGAGTTTGTTCCTCATATACAGCAGCTTCTCCCTGCAACTTCATATGTTGCTTCACATACAATTGTTCCGCTTACCCACAGCTTCAGTTTTATGTTGCTTACCATTTAGAGTAATGTGTTGAACTCTTCATCTGGGGACTTGATTCTTCCATGTGTCCCAAATCCCGACATTGTCCATGCTGGCCACCCATTAGTGACCTGGTAGGCATTTATTTTATCATTTAAACTGTCACAATATTGTAATGCTTGTGTTCGTATAACACTTTTTAATTTTGTTCTGTCCCCAAAATGCAAGAGAGTGAAGCTCTTTGGATATGCCAAGAAGTGCTGTGAAGTGCTTCCTTTAGGTGGAAAAATGAAGTTTTGAACTTAAAGTGAAAAAAA
>NW_007136108.1:0-926 GCF_000164805.1 Carlito syrichta | reverse complement strand
GCTGTGAACCTGTAAAATCAAACATGCTATGTGCTTCCAAAATTCAATGGTGGTACAGGAGTAGAAGGCACATTCCTATTCCAAAAACTGGGGAAATGGAAAGAAAGAAGGAGTGGCAGATCCTGAGAAAATTTAAAATGCAACTGGGAAAACAACATGAAATCTTAAGAACTTAGAATAACATTCCCTGACTCAGTGGTTTGCATTCTAGACACACTAGATGGTGGTTAATTCCCTGAGCTGGGAAGCCAGGCCTTCATGACTTTGGACAGGTTTCATGTGGAGGCTCTGAGGGAGAATCTGTTCCTTGCATCTCTCCCCGCTTCCAGTGTTTGCCCACAATCATTGATGCTTCTTGACTGGTAGACACACATCTCTAGTCTCTGCCATTGTCTTCACATGCCCATCTCTCTATATGTCTGTCTATGCCTCCACATTTCTCTCCTCTGTGACCATCTGTATACCCAGATCTTCCTCTTTTTTTAAGGACACCAGCCATTGGTTAGGGTCCATTGTAGTAACCCAGTAGGATTCATCTTAATTTCATTACATCTGATATGACCAGATTTCAAAGGAAAAAAACACTTATATTTATAGGGTCTAGGGCTTAGGATTTGAACACTTCTTTTGAGATGAGACAGTTCTACTCATCATAGAGAGAAACTGAATATAGCAAAAACAATGTTCACTGTAGCCTAGGAAACAATACACCCAACTTCTGTTTCGAAATTTTCTACTGATTCTTTGTAACCAACAGGATTTCTGTACACTTTTTCAGGCTTCGGTGCCATTGTCTGTAAAAAGTAAGAATGTGAACCACATAATTTTGAGAGTTATTTTAATAAACTTCTGAGATTCTTTAAAAGAATGTTATTGTCAATTCTCTGTCAGACTGTTAGAAATTTTAAAAATATAAATACATTTAA
>NW_007136107.1:0-899 GCF_000164805.1 Carlito syrichta | reverse complement strand
TTGTCAATTCTCTGTCAGACTGTTAGAAATTTAAAAATATAAATACATTTAAATAATTGTTCAACTTTAGTTATCTTACAAATTTTAGAACAATTTTCAAGTTAATTATGTTTGAATAGAACTTCAAAACCCACTAGCCATTGTAGAGTTTCACCACATTGTAGTCATCTATTCAATTATACCAGCTACTCAGGCAAATATATAGCTGTTACATAATACCAGGACAAGTTATTTTTTTCTTTAAATATTTCACATAAAATAGTCACAGATATATTAATTCTTTAGAGTTGTTTTCAAGCAAATTCTTATTTTGATCACCTATCTCAGAAGATCTGATAAAGCTTATAAAGGACAAAAAATGTTTATCTATTTTGCAAAGAACATAAATCCACTTATATATTATTGATGCCTGTACAGTACAGTCAACATTTTAAATTGTTGCTGATCCTATTCTCTTTTTGTTGTCAGAGAATTGATACAAGGCCTTTAAGAATTTTTTGTTAAATTTCTCCCCCGCTCGTTATATGTCCTTTGGCTCTACTGTCTCACTCATGTAATTTTTGAAAATCAATTGAATTACTTTTATAATTTTTACAATTTTAACAGTGCCCAGTTATAATACTTTTCAAGCACTATTGCTGGCTTTTTAAATGTAAAATAAAAAATAGGCATGTAATGTATATAGGCTGTACATTCTGTCCATATGCTGACAACTTTGTAAGAATATTTTTCCCTTTTTTTGTGGGAAGAAATATTACATTGACAAAGAACCAATCATTTTGGTCAGGTGTGTTATGTTGTTTTGTGTGCAAGAGAAAATGGATTTAATTTATATATAATATAGTATCTCAGCCTTTATACTATCTGCATAATTGCTTTTTCTATTTTTTGAGGATATT